>NW_008350535.1:997081-1011360 GCF_000622305.1 Nannospalax galili
CAATTGTGATTTGATTTCTCAACTGTTAATTTCTCAAAGAAGCTTGAGCAAATGGTACAACTTCTTTTTCTCTTAAATTATGGATAATACAGCTAGGCTTAAAATGGTAATTCTCAGCCCTGGTTGTACATTAGAATGAGTTCAGAAACTGTAGAAATTATGGGTGTTTGAGTTCATTCCCACAGTTTCCGGCTTAGATGAGTTCTGGGCAATAAAAAGCCAAGTAATGGAAGCAAGGAAGACAACGTGCATTAAAACATCTTCATGCAGGCAGGGTTCAGCTACCAGTCTACGTAATTCAGCCTGTCAACTATACAAATGTTAAACCATTTCTACCACATAATTTTGTCTTCTGAGTAGATTTTCTGCTCTTAAACATCAAAAGTTTAATGCTTCAGACCGGGGAGATGGCTCAGCAGTTAAGAACAATGGCTGCTCTTGCAGACAACCTGGGTTTGAATCCCAGCACTCACATGGCAGCTAACAACTGTCTGTAACTCCAGTTCCAGGGGATCCAACAGCCTTTTCTGTCCTCCATGGGCATTGCACTTACCTACATGCAGGCATAACACTCATACACATAAAATATTTTAAAAAAGAAGATCCACCTTTTTAGAATAAGAAAGAATTTCTTCGTTTTACCATAATGCCAGAATCATTTTCTGTACTGAGTCTCTGAAATGGTGGATGACTTGGGCTTCTTTTGCAATTCCCTCTGGCATCTATAAGTCAAATAATTCTTGGTGCACATTATTGTACTCTGTTAGAAATCAAAGATTCTTGGGTCTTGTAGTCACTTGTACTGCTTGCATAGTGTATGATTTTAAAATGATTTTGTTGGTAGGTATGTGTTTTCTTAAAGACTGATCCTTAAACAGTTTATTTTAAGCAAGAGTTCCCTTACTAAGTCATACTCTGTAACCTAACTTTACTCTTTTAATTCTTTGTTTTGTTAGCTACAAAATGGTATTTCTTGATCACAGAGATACTATTTGTATCCAACAGTGCAACAAAATTATGCACTCATTAATTCATTTGATGGACACTGGTGAGCCACTTCTCCTTGCTGGTATTGTCCCATTGTAGAGGTGCTGTATGAGAGAACACAGTCCTTCTCATGTCTAGCTTCATTGCACCCTGCTGGGACATATTAAGCACTGTCCCATGGGCAGTGTTAGCAAAGTCAATTTGGTGGCGTTTTATTTATTCTTTTATTGATGCCATACATGTAAACAGTTGGTTCCATGGGGTCAAGAAATACCCTAATTCTGTTGTATTCATTCAGTTATACTGTCATATCCTCTAAAATATGTCTCTGTCTCTCGATATATATGAAGAGACAGACAGAAAGTGAGGGAATGAGAGAGGGATGAAGAAAAAGGGGGGAGACACACAGAGAGAGAGCTACTCTTTCACACACAAACACACATACACATACACACATAGAGATGATAGATAGATAGATTATAGATAGATAGATGATAGATTGATAGATAGATGATTATAGATACATAGATAGATGATAGATAGATAGATGATAGATGATAGATAGATGATGATAGACACATAGACAGATAGATGATAGACAATATATAGATAGATAGATAGATCGATGGTAGATAGATGATAGATAGATGATAGATAGATATAGATATAGACATACAACTAGATACGCAGACAGACAGACAGATAGATTGATTGAATTCATGAGAAAAATGTAAAGGAAAAATCAAGAATGAACTTAAGCAGTTAATAAACCTTATGATATGCCACAGGATAATCTTGGAAGGACTGTTACTGGTTATTTGGAATCATAGAAAGGCTTTAAAATCAAAGACCTTACCAGTGGATCTAATGAAAATAATTCTAAAAGACAATTGTGAAAAAAATCAACATCAACATGAAGCCTGTGGTTTCCATGCTTTTCAGAAGGACCTCAATTAAAATTGTCAGTTCGTACACAAGGTGCTGGGTTCCCATGTCGTTGTATGTCATTTTCATTGTGCTTACTCCTTGTCTCTTCCACCACTCTTGCCTTTTCCCTAGTCCCCACTTGCTAGTTCCCTTCTGTCCCTAAATGACTCTCCCTTTGCTTCATATCATCTTATTCCATTGCCCTCACCCCACTCCTGTACGATCTCTTATGATCCCCTTTCAATTTCATCACACACACACACACACACACACACACACAATCACACACATTTAGAAAATGTTCAATGCTTCATGAATTTGCAGGGGCCATGCTGACCCTGTATTATGTCAGTTTCAGTACATAAGCTGCCAAAGCTAGAATTGGTGGGTTCCCCAGTTCTTAGGCCAGGAATGGAATAATTCTGGTCATAATTTGATTCTCTGATTTCATGATCCTGTTCTCCTACCTCTCCCTCTCTTTGTGCTTTGGGAGTTAGTTATTTTAAGTTAGTTAAATATCAAGATTGCTAAGAGGATTGACATAAAAATGGGATGACTTTCTGTTCTTTGAATGTGTATTGTTTTCTGTAAAAAGAAACTGGATAGCAAATATACTGATCGCCTCAGATAGTTCTGGATTCTAAATGTCTGAGGCTCTTTGTCTCTGTGCCTGTGCATGCAGTGCACTGGACTGCATTGTAGTTAACTATAGACTACTCTGGAGCATCTGCAAGTGATTCGATCTACCAAGTCCTTGACATTATTGTCACCATGGCTGTAGTTTGTCAGGGCTCCCTTAAAACTGAAGAGTTTAAGTTGAGATGTTAGGATACCTCTTGATTTTTAAAATGTCTTAAAACTTGATCTTGAACTCATTTCTGATTAGCAGACTGCCAAGTAAACTTATTTTCATCTCCATGTTAGAGAAAATACAGATTCCATTTTTATGGCAATTGACATGATGAAGATACATAAATTAGTCTAAGAATATGGGTAGGTTATTATGGCCCAAATGAAAACAATTTGGGAAACACTACATGAATGTGTCATCCAGGGCTTTCCAGAGAAACACAATCAGTAAGGTGTGTGTGTGTGTTTGTGTGTGTGTGTGTGTGTGTGTGTGTGTGTGTATGTGTGTGTGTAAAGAGAGAAACAAGGAAGGAAAGGAAAAAATATTTTAAAAGTCTAGCTTATTTCTGTAAGCAGTTGTGGGGTAACAAGGACAAAATCCCTAAGGTATGGTAGTGGTAAGGTGAATGTTTGACCTTACATTCTCCGCAACTGCCCTTTCCCTCCTGGTCCCTTTTCCCCCACCAGTTAATGTGCAGTGTTGAGTCTAAAAACAGTCTACAAACAGAATTCCTTCCTCTTCCTGGAACCTCAGGCTTCTCTCTTCCATCAGTTGAATAAGAACTCCCACATTAGGGAGAGGCATCTGCTATATTCAGTCTTCTGTTTAGATCTATCCCAGCAACACCTAGACTGGTATTTGACTAAACACTGAGTATATTTTAGCCAAGATAATACATAAAGTTAGCCATCATAGTATAATCATAAAACATGAGTTCTCTGACAAACTTTATATTGCTTTGAAGGAAAACAGGCATACTAAAATAATATTGAGAAAACAAATTTTATCATTAAACATACCAATATGAACACTGACATAAAAGCAAATTATATTTTGAAGGTGTACATTTTCGAGTTTAGATAAACAAATTAGGGAGAATTTCATAAAAAGAATTGCTATCATATTAACTCGTTAACCACAATAACAAGAGATCTACACTTACTCCATTTGCACATATGGAAGGTAGATGTTGAAATATCTTGATTTTATTAGGTGTAAGGAAACTTGACCATCAAGTGAGACTTGTGCAAGTTCAGCAGAGTAAGACAGTGAAGAGAATTGCAGCATAGGGACCAAGATTTTCCTCCCATCAGAGTTCAGAACACGTCCAGAAAGCTGTGTACACTTTAGTTCTTACATCCGTTGTCTGGATGGACTGGAAGTATCTTTAAACAAGTGCTTATACAGGAAATTTCTTTTTATCCAAAGTATAAACTGGTAGTTAACTAATAATGTTTTCTAAAACAGTGTTTCATATTTTTCTTCTTAATTTATCAAAAGTAGTTTTGGAATTCTATATTTTATAAGACATAATGTGGTTATTAGGCATAATGTACCTATTTTAGAAGAAATATTATCAAATATAAGAATATTTTAGGCCATACCTCAACCCATTACAAAAAGCTAAAGCCCTCTAATCTTGATTTTTTAAAAAATCCTTGAACTTGTAACATTTCAAACCAGCTTGAGAGGATTCTGGGAGAAACCATCCCAGCAGAGCAGTGAGGCCAAGTTTTCTCCACAAGTCTTTCTATTCTCCCATAACACTTACACAAGCTCCTCTCTGTGATGACCACCAAGTCCCTTCTGTTTCCTGAACAACTGTGTAACCAAACAAGCAAAACCAAGACAGAAGAATAGAGGAAGGTTTGTTACCTGCAACAGGCAAGGACAACAGAGGAATTGTTTTCAAAACAATGTTCTCCTTGAACAGAGGAAACACAGGAATTATATTTGGAGACCCCATATGTACTTACATGCCAATGGGTGCTCTCTTGCCCATGCTCAGTTAAGCAGTGTACGCCTAAACAATTCAAGGAGGAAACAGTAGATACATTTTTTGGGTGTCCTTAGTTCAATGCTGTGGAGCACATGCCTACAAGGTTATTTATAATGGTGGACAACAATATCTCTGGGAATGCTGGAATCCTATCATAAAGATTTAGATGAACATAAACGGACACACTAAAGTTGAATTAACATAGCAGTTTACACCTAAAGGGGTTTGCGTTCACTAGTAGCTAAGTGCAGATATTATTTCTGATGCTCACAACATTTCTGATCCACAACACTCAGTAACTAAGTCTGGAAAGACAAGAAGGAAGGGAGGGAAAGAAGGAAATTGGTTAGAAAGGGAAGAATGTTCCTTAGAAATGTTCAGGCTTTAACTTTGTCTGTAGTTCAATCAATCTCATTACTTATGCAGCACCCTTTTAGCTGTATAATTTGCTCCTGAAAAGCTCTGGCAAGCTGATCAGCGTTTTACAGGTGAGCGCTCTGCCTTGCAGCTCTCTTCCTTTATTGTTTTGCATCGTTTCTCACTAGGGGTTTGTAGCGCACAAAGCTTGAGATTGCACATCTGAGTCTTAGCACACGCTGAACCACATTGAAAAGCACTTTACCAGCTTTGAACTTTCTTATTTTAGTGTAAAAGGAACTACTGGACCTTTTTCTAATGGACCTTTTCAGAAGGCTGGTTGACATTACCTTGTCTGCCACTTTCTGCCAAGTAATTGCCTTAAAAAAAAAAAAAAAAAACCTCCCTAGCTATAGAAAGGTACTTGTTATAAACTCTGAAAATATGCTCTAAGAATGAGAAATGATAGAAATTGAAATTGCTTAACAATTGTTTGACTGCTTTGTGAAACAATCTTTAGTGATCACATTCAACCTAAGTGGTCAACCTCAAACGGTAATGTACAAAAATCCGTGCCTGGAAAAATCACATAGTATATATGCTCCAGTGTGGGCCAAATAACGTTGAAGAAACGAAATTACAACCAGTTCTTAATTTGCACTGCCTCACTTTTACGTTTAGCTATAGTTACCATCAGTTTTCATGGTGTGGACTTTAAGAAAATATTATTAATCTGTTCTCGAATGTGTTTTGGAATTGCTCTCAAGGAGTCTAAATGGAGATTTAAATATAAACCTAAATATTTGGAAATCAGCACTTGGTTTCTTGTTTCCTCATAATGAGCACACTCCCAAGTTTTCAGTCCATTAGGTTTCAATTTCACGATCTCTATGCAATAGCTATTATAATGGTCCTTAAATGTCCTTTGTAGTATAATCCATCCAGCAAAGGAAAATACATTCAAATCTTCTGAAATCACTGGCAGATACTCATGCACATATATTTTTATTATAATTCTTACACACGTTTCCTTTAAAAGATATTCTTCTGTGAGGAGGGAGTCTGAAATTATGTATTCCTGAGTTTGAGACTGACAGGAAAGGAAAATGCAGTAACTTCCTGTGCAGTTGGCTACTTGCAGGAAACTTTGTTTTTATGACCTAACTTTTTTTCTCAGTATCAGTTACAGACTTCACACAGATAAACTGACATAATAAAAAATTACTTTGCATGTTTTGTCAGTTATTTATTATATTATTCTGTGCCTGTTTTAAGGAAGATAAAATAATTATGATGAATAGATCGTTAGTAAGTTTTTCAGCCTTCATTATTGTGAATAGCACAGCAAACTACTTAAATTTTCCATTAGTTCATCACAAAGGAAAATTAATTTAGGTTTCTGAAAGTGTTAACTGTCTAGCCCTCATCCAAACTGAACAAAGACTTAAGTGAGTAATAGGAAAGCTTACCTCAGAAATAAGAATTTGACGTGCTTGCAAGTTTCAAATTTTTTTTTTCTAACTAATTTATTCATTTTGTTCTGGGCACTAGGGAAGGGAATGAAGTGCTGCAGGTAATGCTTCATAATTCTTACTCTAAAAGACGTGACTGCTCAGGGGTAATGGAGGCTCACGCAGTGGACAGCGAATCTGCATAGGCAAGATGGAGGTGATTAGGGCAAAGTTCTGAACTGAACCATAAAAGTTACGGTTTGGTAGTTTGATTCTAGATCATGGGGCCATTGTACAGACTTGCTATGGCTGAGAGCAGGTCACATGGACAGAACCCACTGCAAATTGTATTGAGATTGTGATATTCCTTGGTCAAATTCAACTGTCATTCTTAGTAGAGTGATAGAAAAAGTGCAGAAACATTGAGTTTATGATATTGCAATTGTTTTCCTAGCCTCATATTTAAATATTGTTTAATACATCCTAAACAATGAAATTTACGAAGCATAATGCACTTTTTTCTCAGCCTTATTTCCAATGTGACAAAGCATCTTTTAAATTTAATAATATTTAAGTACCTTGTCATATACCAGAAACAAGTCTAGGCAGAACAGTTCTTCTGAGGACCACATCTTATTACAGAAAGACGGAAAATAAGAAAACTATACAGCATCTTAGAAGGCTGTGAGTGCTGCATGGAAAATGAAGTCATTAAGAAAGACTGCGAATGGCAGAGTAGGGAACACTGTGGCCTCGAAAAGGATGGTCAAGGAAAGTGTGGTGAGGCCCTTTTTATGATAGGGTAGTTGGTATACTAAGGAACTAAATGTCCAGTCTTCTTTTGGAAATTTTTTATTCCTTAAAGAGTACTTAGATTCATCTTAGGCCTTTGGTGGCTGGAGATGTAGCTTATGTATTTGATTACTTACTTACTTAGTTGACTACTTGTTTGAAGTATGCATGAAGTCCCAAGTGCCATCCCCAGGCTGCACACACCTGTATTCCCTGCATTCAGAAGGGGAAGGCATAAATATCAGAAGTTTAAGGTCATCCTAGGCTACACAACAGCTTCAAGGCCAGCCTGGCTTCACAGAACATTGCCTCAAAAAACTAAACAGAGTCTGTGTCCCTGGATAGGACTCTTATATTAAACCTCACCCAATGGTGACTCAGGGACCATTTCAGAAGAGGGTGTGGGAAGATTGTAAGAGCCAGGCTTGGTACATGAACATAAGGAAACAGGCTTTCAGACCTCGGGGAACACTCTCATTAACTTGCAACAATGGTGACAGCAGGCACAAGATCCATGCCAACTCAATTAGACCAAAACCTAACATAGAACAGGGGAAATGGGCAGCAGGTTCCAACTCTAGCTTAGGAATTATTATTGGCAAATAATCACTGTGGGGTGAAGGAGAGTAGATTGTCTTTAATGGAGTAACTCTAGATAGACTGACTAGACTCCATATGACAGAATACCTGAAATCTGGAGGGTGGTTATGGGGATGGGTAGGTGGAGGGTATCTAAATTTAATCAAGATGTATTATTTGAAATGCACAAATAATAAAAAAAAATCAGAGAAAAAAACTAAAGAAACATTTTCTTCAAGACTGTTCTTCCTAATAAAAACTTTAAGAATATATTATCATTCTTTTAATAGTGTAATAATATAGTTTTGATGATTATTTTAATTTTCACCATTATTTGCGAAATAACAGTTCCTAGAAACTTCTAATTAGCTCATTCACTTAATAATACACAGCACAGTAAACATTATGATAATTTATGCATACCACACAATGTTCTTTAAAAACAAGTGTATAGACATACACAGGTACATGCACATTTACAGTTTTATTACTCTCTAGTATTATCATTAATGTTGTTTCACTTACAGTCATTTTTCTAAGTTGAGCAAATTACAGAAATAGAAATACTCAAGCTCAGAAATAATCATA
Source organism: Nannospalax galili (assembly GCF_000622305.1). Lineage (NCBI taxonomy): Eukaryota > Metazoa > Chordata > Mammalia > Rodentia > Spalacidae > Nannospalax > Nannospalax galili. The sequence goes on from NW_008350535.1 coordinate 1,005,393, forward strand.
TGCCCTTGGTACTGTGTAATGGAACGTGCAACCTTCTTAGCATTCACACTGGAAATGTACCGATAAATGATAAAACAGTAAATGTTACAAAGAGAACAAACATTCTTCAGACTGGTGCTTTAATTATACTTATTATTCAATTAACTGATACTTACTGAATAAAAGAGCAAACATTTATACACACTGAGTACCACAAATGGCTGTTTTATTTATTTTTTCTTGGCCAAATTGGGAGTCTCTGTTAGGATCTATCAATAATTAGCTCTGCAGTTTTAATTACTTTCATCAGATTTCCTTTGACACCTTTATTAAAGCACAAAGCCATCCTAATCACTTATGAGTATTTGAGACCAGCAATCAAAAATAACTCTTTCATGTGAAGCTTCAGATGGTCTTTTCATCCCCCAGTGTCCTGGGTGGCATTTTTCTCTCAGGTCCACAGGTGAAATTTTCCCTTTTCCATTTAACCAGCTTTGTTCTATATTTTATTTATTATTTTTATTATATGTGTATCAGTGTGTATTGCCTGCATGTATGTAAGGGTACCTGAGTCATCATCAGACTCCACTGAAACTGGAGGAACAGATAGTTATTAGCCGCCATGTGGGTGCTAGGAGTCGAACCTGGGTCCTCTGTAAGAGCAGCTAGTGTTCTTATTCCTTAACCACTGAGCCATCTCTCCAGCCCTGTAAGCAGCTTTTATAAATCTTTCACAACGCATTTTGTGCGTTTGTTTTTTTTTCTCATATTCAGATGACTCTGCCCGGCTCTTCCCCCATCACCACTGGGAATGCATCTCCCACCATGATCATAGGGTTGTGACTTGACTGGGCAACCCCAGCGGATTGTTGACTTTCTGAGGGAGGAAACTGGAAAGACGTTAATGTTAATTATTCATTATACGCCTTGCATGGTCGTGCACTGCCTCATCTAAGCTTCATAGTTGTAGTGACTGTGAAAGATATTGCTTTTCCTGCCATAGAAATAAACATTTGTTCATAGCAGCTTTAATGACAGCCATAATGTTCTGGGTTAAACTGACAATGTGCTGGTCAGAAATATCAAAAGCTCTGCTTCCCTAAACTTATATCTAAAGATATTTTCACTAAAGACAATCTATTCCTGTTAAGCTTTGAAAGAAAGGACACCTTTGTAAATGTCCTAAGGTGTTTTGTGGCTTCTCAAAGTACTTCAGTTTGCTACACTTTTAGAATGGATCATTCCATTTTTCTCCAAAATATGCTCACTATTTTCATCAAAATAAAACTTAAAAATTTCACCTAAGACCTGGCTCTTATCAGAAGTCTCTCTTTCTTCTCTCTCTCTCTCTCTCTCTCTCTCTCTCTCTCTCTCTCTCTCTCCTCCCCCCTTCCTTCTTTCCTGGACATCTGTCTTTATGGGAAGATAGCTGAGAATTTTGGCTTTCAAAATACACCTGAGTCCAATTAAGCTGGAGATACAGGAGGCTGTCGGGGGAGAACTGGCCAGAAAATGGTATCTGAGCTGTCATTAAATGAGGGGTAATGCATATTTTGTGGCAGTGATAGATATTTAATTCACCAAGTGGTTTCAAGTCACTTGGCTCTGTCATCTGCCTGAAAATGAAATCCAGATTATTAAGTGTTTGAATCATTCTCTCAAGCAAAGATAAAGTGGGAAGATTGGGTCTTGACCCAAGCTGTACAGCAGCATAGCATCCATGTCCAAGTCTGCTGATATGGGTTTGCATTTCCTTTTACATATGTCAAAGCTCCTTGTTTCTTAACCATTTAATGTTGTAGCTTAAGAAGCATAAAACATATTTCTCTCTGAAATTTATAGTATCATACCAACAGAAAGCAGTTATTATTATTATCATTATTATTACTATTATTACTATTATTTTTACTGTGTGTGTTTGTGTGTACGTGTGCGGGCAAACATGTGCCATGGTACATGTGTGGATGTAAAAGCACAACTTTTGGAAATCAGTTTCTTCTTCCCCTGGTTCAGGCAAGCTCTCTCCTTTCTGCCATCCATACTCCAGGCTAGTTGGCCTGTGAGATTGAAATGATTCCCCTGTTTCTGCTCCCATACTGCTGTAGGAGTGGTGGGATAGCTGATGTACGCTGCCTTACCCATCTCTTTCATTTGGGTTCTCGGGATGGAGCTCCAGTTTTGAGGCTTGCACACCAAGCAGTTTCATCCACTGAGTCAACTCCACTGGGACAGAACACATTCTACAATGAAGCCAAGCATAGGAACCAGCTACATTTCTTGGTAATCTATAGACTGTAATTTTCTAAATTAAAATATTCATTTTAATATTAGATTTTTTGATAACTTGATTATGTAAGTGGAGAAATAATGAAAAGCATTTAAACAGCTTCACACTTCATTTGAACTGTGATGGGATTTTATTAGACTTTGCATGTTCACCCAACATGCCTATATTTTTATCATCTGTGCATGAAATAAGGGCACCAAAGGAAAAGGCATGAAGAGACAAAAGGAATACTTCAAAGCCAAGAATCCTTATTAAGATGATGAATTCTATCCCCAAGTTGATTTTTGATAGGCATGCAATTCTTTGAATTTCTTATCCAAAATTCGAGTGAGAGTGTGTTTTTTAAAAATTGAGTCCATAAGTTTCTGTTTCTTGCATGAATTAATTTCTTAAGGTTTCTTGAAAATGAGTTGCTTCATTATTTGCTGAGTATATACAGTTGTCATATTTTGACACAAAATTCAAGTAACAAGAAAGGAATTTTTAAAAACCATCTAGAAGTATAGTCCACTGTTGTTTTCTTTACTGCCTGTGATGGTATCAGCTGTCCACTGGCTTATGAAGTAGAAGAAGCAAGGGAAGATGGGATTTCAGAGGGAGGGCCACCCTAGCCTAAATATCCAGGGATGAAGGGAGAAGCCAAATTTAAGATCATCAGAAAAGTCACATGCCAAATCTACCGAGCACTCCTTCCATTCCTACCAGCATCGCATGCAAAGCCATGTAGCTTAAGTATACCGGATGTATGCTTGCCTTCCATAAAATAGCCTTCAACATGCAAATTATATTCACGGGACATCTATTTAGCCAACTGAAAGAATGTTAAAACGCTAAGGATATCTTGGTTCACCAGAGTTATGATAACAATTATCTTAGACTTTTCTGGATTCTTTTTTTTTTAAAAGAAAATTTGTTTTCTCCAACTCTAATATTTTGGATTATAGAAAGCTACTTTCTAACTGTGTCAGGGAGGGAGGGAGGGAGGGAGGGAAGGAGGGAGGGAGGCCGAGAGAATACTCGTGCCTCCTATAAGGACACCAATCGCAACCAATCAAACTCTGTCATTATGACTTCATCTAACTTAGTTACCTCCACATTCTATATAGGGTTTGCTTTAAAATATAGTCACATATAGACTGAGGTTTCAACTACACACATTTTGAAACAATGCAAATATTGAAGAGATAGAGTAACTAGTTTATAGCATTAATATATAAAGTAATAGATATATAATAGAAGTTGTCTCTGGTGCTATCTTTTACTATATATATTTACATATCACTTGTACATTATAGATAATAGAAATTACACATATATGTACAATAAGCATAGGGTAAATATAATAAAAAAAATTAACATATAGTAGATATTTTCTCTGGCTCAAAACCCTTTTGAGAAACTGTCTCTAATGGCTGAGAGCACTAGGGAGAGAGGATTTAGTGAGGTTCCTACTTAGCTGTTGTATTGCAAGAATTTAGTTCCTCCTACCACTTTATTTCATCTTTACAGGACTACTCTGCTAGGGTTATCTATTAATGAGGCTGATAACTTACTCTGGATCACACATTTAGAGCATATGTGATCCAAATACATACCTGGATACATTCAAATCTTTCTTGTGACTGCTTCCAATTTACATAAGATCCTCTACTCCATCTCTGGAGTGAAGGCATTGAGACATTATTGCCCTGCACTACCACAATGCACACACCTAAGGAGCATGACACTCGGCAGTTATTCTTTGTCTTCATATTTATATAATTTCTGTATTGCTGCAATTGATCAGTGATTGTCTTTAGTTGTAATATCTAAATTTATCCATAAGGTCTTTGAACATTTCATAATGTACAGAAATTCTTTTACCATCTTTCAGTATATGTAGGGCCTATAGTTGTGTCTCTTTTTATCATTTCTGATGTTGGTAACTTGTCATTCTACTATTTTTTCTGCTCAATCTAGGTAGAGATTTATTTATATATATATATTATTCATACTTTCAAAAGCATGTCAGCTTTTGTTTCATGGATATTTTGAGTTTATTTTCTATTTTCTATATCATTGAGTTCCCTTTTAAAGCATTATTTATATTGTTATTTACTAAGTTTTACTATGTGTATGAGTGTTTTGCCTACATGTATATAAATATGCACCACATGTGTGCAGTGCCCACGGAGATGAAAAGAGGTCATTGGATTATCTGGAACTGGAGTTGCAGATTATTGTTAGTTGCATGTGGGTGCTGAGAACAGAACCTGGGTCCTCTGTAAGAGCAGTTAGTGCTCTTAACCACTGAGCTATCACTACAGTCCCAGGTTTTCTTTTTTATTAAGGAAAAAATCTAAGGCCAATTTGAGATCTTTTATTCTATTTTCTAGAGTAGATAACCCATGCTTCGGATGAAATCTTCCAAATTTCAAATATTTTATCTTTATTTCTTCTGAATATGTATTCAGATAGTTCATCAAATGCCTTCTTTGACCACAGATTGTCTAGAAATCCATTGATTTCCAAATCCTTGTGTTTCACAGAAAGCTATGTGCAAGCCATTTGAAATTACTTTCATGGGGCCTTGAAGGTGAAAGCCATATTACAAGTAATCTTTTTGCCTTTTGCTTTTGGTAAACCTTGGTAAATGTCTCATGTTCTCTTGAAAGGGTATGTCTGTGTTCTGCTATTACTTACAGAATAGTTTATCAATACCAGTTAGCTGAAGTGTGTTGGTGATGTTAAATTTGCTAAGTTTTTTCTGATTGTTCTGTACTTACTTAGGCAAGCTATTGAAATCGTTAACTCATTCTTTATTTGCCTGATTCTCCTTCCTATTATATTTTGTCTTTTTGAAGCAGGGTCTTCTGTAGCCCCAGCTGTCCTGGAACTCACTGTGTAGACCAGTGTTGCCCTGAACTCACAGAGCTCCATCTGCCTCAGCTTCCCGAATGCTGGGATTAAAGGCATGTACTACCATTTGTCCTGTCCTTTATGTTTTCATTTCTTATCTTTTCTGTTATTGATGATTTCTACAACTTAAAAATAATAAACTTTTTTTTTTTTTTTTGATGCAAGGTCTCACTATGTAGCCCTGGCTAGCCTGGAACTTGCTATGCAGATGAAGTTCATCTTGAGTTCACAAGTCTGTGTGCCTCTGTCTCCCAAGTGTTAGGATTAAAAGCATGACCATTCCCATAAAGCCTATTAACTTTCTTTGTGAAAAACTTAGCAAAGTAAAATATCAGCAACAGTCTTTAGGGCACCAACCTTCTTTATTATCTTTATTTTATGTGTATGAGTGCATTGCCTGTATGCGTGTAAGCACATCCGTGTTGTACAATGCCAGTGGAGGTCAGCAGATGGCATCGGATTCCCTGGAACTACAGTTACAGATGCTTGTTAGTTGCCATGTAGGGGCTGGGAATTATACTCCTGTCCTCTTCTAGAGCAGCCAGCACTCTAACCACTGACCTTTCTCTCCAGTTTCCACCACCAACCTTTGTAAGCAATGCAAGGAAATTTTGGCAACTTTGCATCTCATGTATACAATTTAGTTTTATATTTTGGTTTCATATTGATTTTTATTGCTTCAACATTATTATGAAGATTTTTAGTAAAATCATTTTTATTGTGTCATCACGTGTTTATACACACTAATATGTATATACATGTATATATATATATATATGCACATATACAGTTTATTACATAGTT
>NW_008350535.1:1011395-1032991 GCF_000622305.1 Nannospalax galili
GTTTACTAATATTCTTTACTATTTCATTTCAGTTAAAAGTGTTGAAAGTGGCACTTCTCACATTTCTTTGGTGAAAATTTCAATTATACATACATTTTTCACTGAGCATAGAATTATAGGTTGACCTTTGACTTCTATGCTGTCCCAGTTCATAGAATTCCATTCTTTTCTGGTTTCCACCATTGCTCCTGTGAGTTAGCTGGCTAAAAAACTGTTGCTTCTTTGTTTGAAGATAATTTCTTGTTGTGTTTCTGTAATTAAATTATTCGTTTTCTCCTTGCATGCTCTTCCCTTTCCTCAAAGTTTTTGTAAATATTCTTGGATCTAGCCTATGGTGAATTTCCTGGGATAATTGTGTGTTTCTTTTTTCCTTCCTTCCTTCCTTCCTTCCTTCCTTCCTTCCTTCCTTCCTTCCTTCCTTCCTTCCTTCCCTCCTTCCTTCCTTCCTTCCTTTCTTTCTTTTAAATTTTCAGGTATTGTTTCTTTGAATTTTGTGGCCCTCTCACCATGTTTCCCTTTTGCCTTAGGAAACCCTGACACTTACTAATCTGTATTTTTGGTTCTTCTCACTCACTCTTCTTCTGAAAGGCTGGCATATGAGGACTGTACATGACCTCCCCAGCTCTCTGGTTTTCACATATGTTCCAGTAATAGGAAGATCCAACCAGGTCAGACGGAAAAGGAGAAAGGCTTTGGGAACTTGTTGGCTGTGGTGCCTCACTGCTGAGCTGACTGACCTCACTAACAGAAGAGCTTCTGCTGGGCAGCTTTCTTCTTGTTTTTGCCCTCCTTGAGTTCCATCTTTATGCCTCTGACTGTCATTTCTAGGCTTTAAGTAGAGGTACCTCCCATAGTTATTAGCCTTGTGATCACTAGCTGAATCATGTACTTTCCTCACACTTTAGTAAAAAAATCAGTCATTTTTAAAGTCTCCTCAGAGTATGCAGTCTCACTGTTTGACAGGCTTCCAGTCAGACTATAACTTCTACCATAGCTCTGAAGTCTGAAGATGACACTTAATTTCCCTTTTTCATTTAAGTTGTCCATTTCTACCTGTCATAGATCCTATATAATTTCTCCAGTTCAAAACTTGTTTATTATAGTGAATTTTACATTTTTAAATTCTAAAAGTTTTATTTATCAATTTTATAAAATTTTAAATGTATTTTAATATTTAATTGAGTTTTTGTGCATTTCATATAATCTTAATCAAATTTAGTCTCCCCTCCCCAATCTGTGCCCCCTCACAACCACCACCCACTGGATTTCATGCATTCTGTCATATATGTTAAGGCCTATTTGGTCAAGCATTTGTACCTAGATGTCCCTCGGTACAAGTTCATCCACTGGAGTCTAGTCAGCCTATCTAGAGTCACGCCCTTAAAGAAGTACTCTCCCTCACTCATGATTTTTAATATTTGTATTGATTTGAGAATTTCTTGCAATGTATTTTGATCATATTAAGAACCCCTTCTGACCCCCACCTTACTAACCTCTTGCATCCATATCCTCTATTGTTATTTGTCTTTTTTTTTTTTTTTGGTATTTTTGAGACAGGATCTCCCTGTAGCCTCAGCTGTCCTGGAACTCACTATGTAGACCAGGCTGGCCTTGAAGTCACAGTGATCCACCTGTCTCTGCCTTCCAAGTGCTGGGATTAAAGGCATGTGCCACAACACCCAGTTTGTCTTTCTTTTAAGGTATATGGAGCCTTTTCTGTATAGTGAATGCCTTTTTATTATATTTTGTTGCTTTTATTTATATTTTACCCTTCTATTATATGTTGAAAACCTACATAATGCATTTCTTTGATACACTCTCTGCTAATTCCTGTACTGAGGTCTTCAGAGCTTTCATCTGCTGGTTCTTATTTTATTGGCCTTTGCTTGTGCACATTTATTTTAGTGTTCTGCATTTTTGATGGTGAGGCCATGGTTGGTAATTTTATGTGCAGAAATTTTCTGAGTCCTGGGATGAATAGTAGTTTCTTCTAAGGATCAGTCTTTCCTCTTCCAGGTCTTTCAATGTATCACTCATGATCACTACAAAGAAAGCATTAGAATTCGCACGATGTAAAGGGTAGTTCATGAGTACCTTTCTGCGGCAGATATCTGTTATATCTAATTCATCTTAAAACTATATTTAAAGACATTAGGTGGCTTCCACATGTAGATATATTTCGTCTTTTCTATACTCTTCTTGGAATATATTTCAGTTCTTGCCTCATACTATTTGAGGCACACAGGCTATGAAAGCATAAACTCAACTTTTCAGTACATAACAACTACCATAAGGACTCAAGTTTTCTTAAATGATTCATTCCTGGTTTCCACGTTCACTTGAATATTGTTATTACCTTTACAACACATGGAGAGATGTAGGAACATGCTTCCTACAGTTGGATGGCTTCAGTTGGATGAGCACTTAGTGTGCCTTGTAAGACACAGTGCTAAAATCCAAATCATCATTTTATTCTTAATTTTTGTCCTTTAGAAACAGGTAAATCTTCTGCAAAAGGCATTGAATCAGTTTTACTTATATTGAGTCTGAGAATTCATGTCATTTAATTGTGTGGTCTGTCTTCTGTTATCTTATTACATGCTTGTGATCTTTAAAATTCTTTACTTAGGCTACTCTTTAAAAGCTTCATGGGGAAGCTCTGCCTTAAGCTGAACCATGATGAAAGTGTAGCTGTCAGTTGGAAGCTTGTGATGAGAGCCAGCTTTCAGGACTGAAATTTTGTGTTCATTTTGGATCATGCTGTTTCTTTTATTTGAAAAGTAGCACATAAAAATTAAATGCTAAGATTTTTGTTAACTACTTTTCTGATAATGGATATTTTATGAATTTTTAAAGTAACATTTTATCACTTCACTAGTCACAGCAGAAATCCAAAGTCAGATTATAATGGGGAACTTTTGATATGTATTTCTAGTAAAATATGGAATTAAAAAATAAAATCTTTAGAATCCATTCATAGTTCAAGTGTCTTATAAAATTTGTGCTTCATACCACCTCACAAGAGTAAAAGTAATGATAGGAATTTTGATTATAATGTTAAGAAAAATGCTAAGCCTCAGTTCTGACTTAGTAAGAAGGATGTATTAAAGAAGAAATAGAAATTTACAAAAAAAAAACTTTTAAAGAATTGAATGTTACATCTTTACCACTATATTTTTTTCCTTTTCAAAAGATTTTTGTCGGGATTTTTCAATTTCATACAACATTTGTACCCAAATGTCCTTCAGTGTAAATTCTCCCACTGGAGTCTTGACAGCCCATCTATAGATCATATGTAAGTCATACTCTCCCTCACCCAGTAGCAATCAATCTCTAATAATTAGTTCTCAGTCTAGTGCCGGCCTGCCACCCATTTCTCTCCCCCCCACTTTTGGGGCCCTTGTTTAATTGAGTTGGCATGAGTCCTGTACTCGATGCCACTATAGCCACAAGTTCACATGTTGAAGTTTCCAGTGACCTTGGCTTCCCTGTGTTCATGAACAGCCCCGGCTCTTACAATGGTCCTTGAGCCGAGGGTGGGTGAGGATCCATATAGGAGTCCTATCTTATACTCTGCAGTCTCTGATTTACAACTTGGCCAGTTGTGGCCTTTGATGTGCATCACACTCTGTTGTAAAAGGAAACTTTACTGGTGAGAGTTGAGGGATACTTTAGTTTCTCTCTACTTGTCACACTATGTTCCATGAGCCTTAGTTGTAGAGGTTCAACTGTAGATGTGTCAACTAGGCATCTTTCAGATGTATGTTCTCTGTCTGACCAGTTGTGCAATTCTGCAGTAGCCTCCATCTGTTACAAAAAGAAGCTTCTTCGATGAGTGGTGCACATCATAATTCTCTGCAAATATACAGATCAATATTTAACATAATAAGAAATTTCATTTGTCTAGAGATATGAAAGAGATAGGGTTTTCTCTAGGATCTATGTCCTCTCCTGCCATGTGTATTTGGCTGAGTTTACAGTGCCACCCATGACTTCCCTCCCATTGAGAGGGCTTTAAGTCCAATTAAACAGCTGTGGATCGACCCCCAGAGTAACTGTGCTACCACTTCACCAATAGAAGTAGCTCCTATTGTACTTTAATACCTACTCAGACATATGCTATACTTCCTGGTAAAGAATAAAAGTATAGTTCTGATTAAGCTCAATATATTTTAATACATTGGTGCCTGTATATTTTGTAGTGATATTTTACAAAGGAAAAAGAACCCAAATATTTAAGAACAAATAATTATACATTCATTTTCACTAGTAATTGTGTCTCTTCTTTGAACACCATTTTTCAAGTGTAATAGGAACATGTTGAGTTTAATCACTGTCTCCAATTTGTTACAGGAAACTGAGACTTGGATAAAGTAATTTGGGCATAGTTGCACGAATCAGTTGGGATATGGATTCTAAGCTTATTGAATTATGGTCTATGTTCTTAGCCACAATGCTGTGTTAGAATCTCAAGCACAGTAAAACTTGTCATGGAATCTAAATATACCATTTGTGAGTACTATGATTATTACTGAGATGTATCGTTAGGAGAATGATTCTCACAAGCAGAAGATGTGATGCAAAATGGTGCTATGTGTTTATAATTTCAGATTTGTGTTACTAAAACAAGAGGATTGCTATGAGGTCCAGGTCAACCTGGACTGCAGATCCTGTCTCAAAATCAAAACAAGACAAAACCATCAAAACCTAACTAATTAACTAAATAATTAACCAGCTAACATTGATTATTTCTCAGTAGTATGCCATTGATTAAGCATGTTTAAATAAGAATTAATAGCTTCTATCAGGGTTCGAAGATCGCATGGAGTGTACGTTTTCCGGGACTTAGTCAAATGGATATAAAAACAATTTATATCCATTTGAATTTAGTCAAATGGGTATAAAAACAATTACTGAGAAGAGGAAGAATGACAGCAACACATTCTGAATAATCATTGTTAGGCTACTTTTGAGGACATGGCCCTTTCTTTCTATGTATATTATGCTTTGAGTTCATACTCCCTGAATCAGTTTTCATTCCAGTTACAGTGAAAAAAAACATCCTGACAAAAGCAACTTAGAGAAGAAAGGATTTATCTAGGCTCACAGTTTCAGGTTTATAATCCATCATAGCATAGAAGCCACAGCAGAAGAATCTTGCGGGATCTAATCACGTCACACCTGTAATCCAGAACAGAAAGCAAAGAATGCCTGCGTGCCTGTGCTCGGCTCACTTTCTCCTTCATTATACAGTGTTGACCCCAGGGAACAGTGCCACCCACAGTGGACTGATCTTCCTCCATCTATTAATATAATCAAAACAATCCATATAGACAGTAGCCTGCAGTCTAACTGGATGTAGAAAATCCTTCATAAAAATCCTCCAGGTGATTCTAGATTGTCAGGTTGATAATTACAGTTAATCATAACATTCCCTCATCCCCCCAAAAGAGAAAGATATGCTGATGCCTTAACTCCCAGTATCTAAGAAGGAGAACTTATATGGAATTTGAGTCATTATGGACACAGTTAGCTAAGGATCAGGTCATACTGGAATAGAGTGGGGTTCTAATCCAACATGATTGTTGACCCTATGAGAAGATGGCCAATGGAAGGCACAAAACACAAGGAGAACAGCATGACAGGATAAAGGGAGATTGCAGTTCCACAGCTGCACATCAAGAAATGCCAAAAATAGCTGAACAATCAGAAGCTCAAAAGCAAGGCAGGAACCCTGAAGGTAAGGAGGGAGTGCGGTCCTATGGACACCTCGACATGAAGCATTTACAACTGGAAACAGGATGGTTCTGCTGTTTAAATCCACCTGCTTGTGGCATTTTGTTACTGTAGATTAAGACACGCGTATAAGGTGCAATGTATAAACTGAAAGCAAGAAACAGCATTCCAACATAGAGTTCTTGGCATAACTTTGAAAAACAGATTTTTCTTCAAAGTTTCTAAGAACAAAATATTTTTAATCCTGTATTATCTTTTAATTTTGAAAAACGTAATCATTAATATTAATATAACAATCTTGATATCAACTAAAAACTATAATTTCTGAATAAAATATAAATATATACTCATCTGTAAATACATATTATAAGGTCATTTTAATATTGTACATTATATTCTAGGTTTGAAACTTTTTTTCATGTACAGAGTGAGAGAGGGAGGAAATTTGAGGAAATAAACAAACTGAAGGTTGAAATAATTGACTTCTAATTTTATCATCATTTAGCTCCAAAACTTCATTGAGTCACTTAATCTCTGAACAAACCTGTTATTTGCTCTACCAAACAGCATGATGCTAAGATGTTTGAAGAGCAAATCTTTTCCTTTCACAACATTCTTTGTATATTATGGGTGCTCAGAATGGGTCTGTCAAGAGCTATGTGGGCATAGTAATCGGGAGATTTCTGAATTAGTGGGATATTACAAGACAAGTAGGATTTTAATATTCTCTGCTTCTGACTGACACTACTCTGTAACCATTACTTTTTGGGGCTAGAGTTTTTTTTTTTCATTGAATAATACAATTTTGGGCAATAAACCAGATTTTTAAAAAATAGATACTGGAGTTCTGAAGAAAGCATGAAGTTGTCACTGTCTTCAAGAACTTAAATAGAAGTTTGGCGTGAATAAAATTCATTTGATTATTTGCTCAAAAAAAAAATGTACTCAGTAGAATTGCAGTAGGACCAGGATTTGCATTTCTACCAGACCTTTGGTAATTCTGGAACAAACAGAACATTAAGCTACCTTTGATTAAAAGCACCATCTAAGTAATCAACAGCTGATTGAAACAGTCCATTAGGCCTTTATGACAGTTCTTCATTACTGCAATAGACACTTCCAAGGAATTATGATTTATGACTACTCTATGTTACTTTGAATCACAAGTGAAGGCTGATAATACTTTCAAGGACAAAAGTAAGATGAACAAGAATCATAGAGAGCAATACTGTTTTCATAGTTTACTGAGTCCAATATGTGCTGCCCGTATAGGTATGAGTGTAGCACCACCCACTGGATCCTGGTTGGCCTACCTTTTACTATTTTCAATAAAACCATAAAATGAAATCATAAGAAAGGATGATTTAGGCCATCACTCAGAACCTTTTCACTTGTAGCAGTTTCCAGGGGAACCAGTGAAGGCTCTTCTGGATGCTTCGAAGAATCCGCAAGAGAGACGATGAAGCAGAATGTGGAGTGATCAGTGAACATTATAATGCTCAGACATTGAGACAGGAGACCTCTGGCCCTCACTTGTACACGGAACCTCTGAGTACAGTGTCTTTGGTATGAGACAAATGCCACACAGCCCACAGATCATCATAACACAGAGAAGGACCTCCGTTTTCAGCCGACAAAGTTTTGTAGGTAAGAATAAAGTTGTCTCCAAGAGCAAAGCATTCAGCTCTGGTGCAAGCTGACTACTGTGGGTGGTGGGCTTCATACTGAAATTTCGAGCTTAAGAACAAATTGGCTTACAACCAATCTTTCAAAATCCTAATGGGGGGTTCTGTACTATTTTTCACCTTGAAATGATCTTAGCTCCTATATTCATCATCATCTTAGTTTTTGTTGCCACTGGAACAAGTTATTGTAAGATTATTGTCTTACAACAACACACATTCCATTTCTTAGCATCTGGAAATCAGTGGGCCTCACTGGGCTGAGATCAAGTGCCAACACCGTGTCCCTTCCTCCAGGGGATACTATATTTTCCTGAAGTTTCTCTGTCAGAATTCCTTGGCTCATTACCACCTCCATCTTCAAAGCCAACCACCCACAGTCAAGTTATCCTCTGATCACATTTTTCTGACACTGACATTTTCCCTCCTATTCCCATTCAAGAACCTCATGAGTATGCGGGGCACAGATAATCTAGGATAAAGTCAACGGATAGAATCCATACTTCTCTCTGCTACTCTGTTCTAGGCTATGCGATGGAAGACATTTCTAGGCTCTGGGGGATTACAAGGTAAACATTTTGAGAAAACAATTATTTCCTTTCCAGATCATGCATTTTACAAGGATATGCGCTTTTACGAAAATGAGCACATTTCTTGGAAGAAACAATACCACTTTCAGATCTTTTCCATCTAGGTTAGAATAAAGTTTAAACTCTTGATTACTTCTGATCCACACACTCCTTTCTAGCTCTTCCAAGCTAGCAAATCCAAGCTTCATGAAGATCACGCTTAGGCCAGGAGAGCAGAGTCAGATCAGAGAAGTCACAGCTGCAAATTAGGCTTTCTAATATTTGTTCCTCTGTTCTTCCTAGAAGGAAAGCAATGACTTTCCTTATTGCACACCACTTCCTACTTATAGAACAACAAATCTCAAACAAGGATTTTTATACAGTCTCTGTGCAGGCCTGCAGCTTAGTGGAGGAAACAACATGAAAGCTGTGCTTTACATTGGCAAAACATTCAAATGCTTAGGGTGCTCTACAGTTTTTTAAGACATAAAGTTAATAAAAAATTCCTTGAAATTCATTGGTATCTGTCCAGGTGAAATTTAATAAGGAAATTTATTTGTTTGACCTCTGTGACAGATTCCAAATCAGAATTAATCTCTGTAATTAACTGATAATGGAATTTCATTTTCTAATTGTGTGCAAATAAAATCAACTACCTGCTTTACTTGCTTACTTTTGTTCTTTTTTTTTTTACTGTTTTCAGCAGCAACTGTTCTATCATTTTGTTTTATGAGGCAATAATATAGTGTCTAAACAGAAAAACTCAGAGCACGAATAATTTACCCTTTTGAATAACAAAGAGATTTCCATGGATAAATCAGAAAATCAAATTACTTTTCCTGTGGGCTAGGACCAAGTGCGACACTTATAACTGCAATAAAAGCCATGATTAATGATGTTCAAATGTCAGAAGCTCGAATATTTGACAAAAATTTATTAAATACCTGGAAATTCATAAAATAGCCCATATTTCAGACAAGTGATTTGAATGTTTTTATATCAGGCAACTAATATCTACTACTTTTGGAAATATCATTTATCTGTTTTTAAGTATATCTAAAACTCTATCAGCTCATGGTATTTCTAACCAAAAATATGAATTTTTACTACCAACCCAAATCCAAAAATGACTGGTTTTACTAAAGGAGTCCTTGGAGCTGTTGCTAAGAAACCAGCTTTGGAAAACAAGGACAAAGCATGATGAAAATCTATTGCTTAAAAAGGGAAAAGGCTCTGACAACAGCGATTCTCAGAATAGCTCATATGTAGAAATGTGTACTTCCCAGAACTAGTCTGTGCCTGGTTGGAATAAGTAAAACAGAAGTAAATTACCTCAGGTTACTCCCCGAACCCTGCATTCTACATTCTCATCCTTTTCTGAAATGTTACATTAGACTTAATAAAATATCACTTTTTAAATGTAGAGAACTTAGAGAGGGTATGAAGTTCATGTAAGACATATAATCCTTACCCATGCCTACAGGAAAGTACATACCATGTCAGGAGATTAACACACATATAATGCGAAGTCTCCCTGGTGTTTTTGTCCATGCCATTTACTATGGATGGTGTGAAGACAGAAAAGAAAATATGTCAGTTGCTTGACTTTCCTAGAATTATATATACAGAAGAGTGCTTTTTTTTTCTTTTAGTAAAGAATTAATTAGCCACAACAGCTCAGTGGTGAAACAAAATTATCAAAGAGTTTGAAATATGCTTAATGATATACAGGTTGGAAAATAGCATTCTTTTATAATGACAAATTTTATCTCTACTTGAGGACCTTTGTGATAAGGGGAATCCACCTTCAATATACAGATTAAATAAAAACAATTATAGAAGGAGCCCTGCTTCCCTAATGTTTGTACAGACTTAAAATTTAGAAGAAAACAAATTATGAATAAGAAAACTTTAAGCAACTGACATCTAGTAGAATTGAGTCGAAGATGGTTTGTCATGATTAAGAGTATAGATTACCACTCTGGAAGCTGGGTGGCATGGAGTTTTGCCTGAAGAGGCTGATTATCTGTTGTCATTAGCTAAGCAGTGTTTAATACTGACTCCTTTGGGAATTACACTCAAGAATTGATCAAAATCTAGTGGCATCATGACAACATCTCCTGCTGATAGTTACAGATCAAGAATCTTCTTAGTGCTCTGTTCCATTGATTTTCTTGGTTAAATAATACGCTTGTTTGTTTGTTTTTTTCTTTTTCCCAAGGTTCATTGAAACCTCATTAGAAGCTATTACTATAGACTATTTTTGGTCATATGAAATGAATAAGACTGAGTATTAGCCATCAGACCATGACTACTTTCTAATATCTCAAATAAATTTGATTAACTAACTCATACGTCTATATATGTAACAATAGTAAATGAAGAAGTCATGAAAATTAGAGGGAGTAAGGAGGCATGAGAGGAGTTTTGTGGGGGAGGAATGATGTAAATATAGAACTCATGTATGAAGTTCTCAAAATGGTAAAAAATAAAGATTTCAGCAAACAATTTTTTTATCACTGCTGAATATTCTGGGTTTTTGTTGTTGATGATGTTATTTTTTTGCTTTTTTTGAAATAGTGTCTCAATCTGTACCCTTGGATGGCCGGAACTTGCTATGTACATCAGGATGGTCTGAAACTCACAAAGATCCACCTGCTTCTGCCTCCTGAGTGCTGGGGTTAAAGACATGGGCTACCACTCCCAGCTAATAATGTTGAATATTCTATAGGTTACTCTTTTCTATATTTAACTTAAATATGAACACTTACTATTTATATCTTGCTTTTTTGTAGTTAGCTTTTTAAATTTATCACATACACTGAGCATGCATAATGACTGTGACTTGCTGTGACTCTCTACCAGCACCAACACCCTACACTGTTCCTCCCACCACTTTATCTGCTGTAGAGCCATGTGCAGTCCTTAATTTCCCCCCAATACAAGGAAGATACAACTGAACACCTTTGGCTAGCTTTTTGTAAATGTCTAGCAGCAAATGTCTCTAAGATTTATACTGAAGTAATAATGTGTCACTACAGAAGAAATGACTTAGCTAAAAAAACACAGTCTTCTATGTACAAAGCCCATTTTAAGTGTGCTCTTATGTTTAGTGCCGAGCATAGTTATATCAACATGTCTCCCAAACCCTCTGTTACTGCTTGTCTTCCAACAACACCTGTGTCTCACCTACCAGATCCTCCTTCTTGCAAGTGATCACAGACACCAGTATTAGCATTACTTCCCTCACTCCTACAGAGGACCTAACTTTTCTTTGGCTCACAGACCCTTGAGTCACTCCATCTCCTCTATAAGAATGTCTTCCTGAACTGGGTCTCTTTTAGAACAAGAGCAGATGCACATTTTCCAAAATGTAGTTTGGCTACTCTTTCTATTTTTTTAATTTTTTTTGTAGAATGAACATTTATAAAAACTCTTGTCCAATAATAACAAAGAAATCTGTCTCCACACAGTAAGACTACATAAAGAAAGCCAAATCACAAATTCAGCTCAATTCCTGAATGAATTGATTTCAAATAAAGTCTAGAATGATGAAAAAGTTTACTTTTCAGGCACATAAATTATTTTCTATACAAATATCTGGGTTTTGATAAAAATTATAAAGCATACAAAGAGAGAAAATGAAAAACAAATGTCGCGTTAAGAGACTAAAAAGCAGAAGTAGAGTCAAACATAGGACACATTTTAGCTGACAGAAAAGGAACTTGAAATAACACCAATCCATAATTACTTTTTATAAAAGTAAGCAGAAGACATGTCTTGTCAGATTATTAATTGCAACAGAAAAATTGATATTGTGTAACAATTAGTTTTATTCTTTAAAATACCCAGAGGAAAGGAGTTCAAATTATCCCAACACAGACACATGAAATATTTGAGTTGGAAATGCTATTTACTTAGGGTTTGGCATCTGACACACACTTATTTATTCTCTGTATGCGATCGATTGTGGAACTTCTGTAATAGTCTCTGTTGCAAAAGAAGCTTCCTTGATGACTGGTAACTAGCATACTTGTCTGTAAATATAAGGATCTATATTTAGCATATATTAAGAAATTACATTTGTCTAGGAATTTGACAGACTTCGGGCTTTCTCTAAGATCTATGACCTTTTCAGCCATGTATATTTGGCTATGTTTACAGTGTCATGTTTGAGTTCTCTCCCACTGAGTGAGCTTTAAGTTCACTTAGGTAGCTGTGGATTGTTCCCAAGATAAAAGTGCCACACTTTATCAATATAGTTTGCTGGGCTGGTCATTGTTGTGGTTATTAGGATTTGAAGCTGGGATTGGATATTTGTTGATCTGCTCCCTTAGCAGCTTGCATAGTGCCCTCCAAAACTATGAGAACTAAGTTTTCAGGGAGGAGGCTTCCAGGTCAGTTCCAAATCCATTGCTCCAAGTTCTGTGTCCAAAGTATGTCCTGTTTGCAGCAATATGGTCTTACCTTCACATTCTGGGAAATAATAAAGGATTGTGACAATCACCTGTGTAATTTTGGGAGTCTCTTGGACTACCCTGACCAACAACTTGAAGGACAGTTTCTCCTGTCTGGCACTGCATTTCTTGTTACATAGTCTTCAGCTGTGGACATGCACTCATGTGCAGGTATTGCATGTGTAATTTTTCAATAGACTTTTGAACTAATACATTTCCCTCTGGTTTTTCACACCAGTTAAGTATTATTTCTCTCTCCTCTCTTGCTTCCTGTCTGTTTCTCCTCCTTCCCCAGTTAATGTCCCCCCATTTTTCACATTTCCCCCTTGATAGCAGTAGGTTTCCCCTAGTGCTTAGTTTTGTTCTGTGGAGTGAGACTTAAATCCAAGCAGAAACTAGTTGGTTACTCTCACGACATTTGTGTCACTATTGAACCAGTGGGCATGTCTTACAAAGCCAGTCATTGTAGCTGGAAGGACTCACAGTTGGGTAAGAGTGATGATTATTTTTCTCCGTGTGCATAGCACCTTCCCGCACTATGAAGGCTAGCTAGGGGGTCTGAAGCTTTGAGATCAGTACCAGCTTGATTTCTTCATGTTCTATGACTCAAGCATATGATATCTTCAGCAATAAGATCTACTTCCAAGTACTGCAAGTTAATTTGTGTGTGTGTGTGTGTGTGTGTGTGTGTGTGTGTGTGTGTGTGTTTTTATGTGCTGAAGTGTCCTACATATTCTGCATGGCACTTTTTACCTTGGTTGTGTGGCTCTTTAATTATTTGACAGCTGCTCCTTCATTAGTATATCATAATCCTTATGAGGACAAAGGATAAGAGCATTATTATCTCTGACCTGCTCCACAGCACTCTATTCTGCATGTGGAAAACATGCCATTATTTTTGTTCTTTGTTGTAACTGCTCTTTAAAAGCAAGAATTTGAAGTTATTTGAACTCTACTTTAGTCCATATGGATAATATACACAAACAGTAAAATCCTATTAAAGTTACTGCTTTAATCCTTTTAATATTCATGATCATTGACCTAGAGATACTGAGTCAATGGTATCATGCGCATGAAGGTTGCAGTCAGATGATGAGTGACTAACTCATTCTTTGCACCACTGTTCTCCCCTCTGTGAAGTAAAGACACTAATGGTGGCCTTCCTAGTGATGTCTGATATATATATTATTTGAAATTAATTTCTCTAAAGCTTTTATTATGTTGCTGGGCACATGGTTCATGCTCAGGGAAGGTCATCTATTACCAACATTGTCTTGAAAATCAGAGAAATCAATATGTCTCCAAGTCAAACCAAGGTGGGAAACTACATACTAAACATAGACTGTGCCTATCCAATGCTACTGAAAATTTAGTTTTCTGGTATGTAGACTGCCAAGCTTCGGGAACATAATGTAAGTGAACACTGGCTCTCTTTATACATTTCTATTTTCTAGGATTAAAGAAAATAAGGTAATAATTGCAAAGAAAAATCTTGATCATGTCAGATATGAATGTAAAAATAAAAAATCTAAGATTAAAAAAGAAATGTTTCAGCAGTTAAGGGCACTGACTGCTCTTGCAGAGGACCCAGGTTAGATTCCCAGCACCCACATGGTGGCTAGAAACCATCTGTAACTCCAGTTCTAGGAGAACCCAATACCCTCATCTGACCTCCATGGGCATTGACAAACATGGATGCACTTACATACATGCAGGCAGTACACACATACATATAAAATGAAAATAATAACTTTTTAAAAAAAGACCTATAGATGTTGGGTTTTTTTTTGTTTTGTTTTGTTGTTGCTGTTGTTATTTGGTTCAGTTAGTCATATGGTGAACATAAAAGCATCCAGTCGTCTCCATGCCTCACATGTCTGCAAATTTATCTATGTATATGCATGTGTGTTTGTGTGTGTGTGTGTGTGTGTGTGTGCCAACTGAGTGACTTGACTAAGAAATCATCCCTGGCTTTCTTAGTGCCAGAGTAAGAGAACCCCCAACCCTCAAAGAACCAGGTAACCAAGAAGCCAAAAGATGGCTATGATTTTAGACCCAGCCTCCAGAAATAAGCACGGCTTCCAGGCCCTTCCTTGCTTCTCCTGCATGATTTCCTAAATAAAACTCCAGAATTAATCACCTATTTTTATTGGTGTTCTTACTGTTAACTTTTGGTTTGGATTTAGTATCCACTTACAAGGCATAATATTCCCCCAAATTTGGAAATACTACAAATGACTGAACACATGAGTGGAATTTATCATTGCCTTGTTCATGATATGCTTTGCTAAATGTAATTCTCAGGATTAAGGTCAAGAATTTGTTTCCTTATTGTATGTGACATGTTTTTCTAGGAGCACATATCATGATGAGCTCTGAAAAAGCTGGCAGAGCTGTTATCATTAGACATTAACCTAAGGAACTTAATCCACATTATGAAATATGTAGAAAGCTGAATTTTCCTTACCGCTAATAAAAAGGTAATCATGCTGCTGATGTTGCATGAAAGATACTACTATGCATTATATCATCAAGGTTTTTATTTAGCTAGTGAAATAGTTTGTTATTTTTCCTAAATTTAATGTGGTTTTCTTTGATTGCTAACATAGAGTCTTGGTAATGATAGTATCTTCCAACATGCTAAATAACACTTTAGATATAGGATAGGCAAAGTGCTGAGAGAAAAATTGTCAGAGGGGGCTATCATCAAGCTTTGTCATATTCTATTATCATGATATCATAGATATTCATTAAATATAATAATTTCACTCAGAACAGTTCTCTTTTGACGTATCCTGCAGTTTCAGTCTAGTAAGTAACAAGGTTGTTTCTTAGGGAGAAGAAAAATCTTCAAGGGAACCCTGACATTTTAAAACTTGAAAAAAGTACCAGATGAGGTTGGTGATGTGAGCTCAGTGGCAGAGCATTTATCCAGGGTTCATAAGGCTCTAGGTTTGATGCTTAGAACTACCACAAAAGCATCAAAACATATTGGAAGTAATATAAAGTCAAATCCAGTGACAAATATTCTATGAGTGCTTAAGAAAACGAGGGGAGCTGTGACAATTGAATTGAAGGGAATGACCTTAAAAGAGAAACATCTCTCACATATAAGGTATTACATGATTTTAATCCAAAATACATTTTCTTTCTTTCTTTAGCTGAATACATTGTTTAGTCAAATAGTTTGCCTCATTCTACTGCCCAACAAGATTTTAACGTAAACCTTTCAATTGTTTCATTTTCCCAGAGATCTACAAATAGAAGCGTGATATATCAAAAGACTACATTTGTATTCTCGAGTTGTGGAATGGTATATTTATTTTTAGACATAATTAAGCTCCTTGCCACAAAATTACCTTTTCCACACCCTTCTTTTCCATCATACCACACAGATTTTCTTCTTTGATGACAATTGTACCTATGGTTATATGTAGCTTTAACAGTCTCAAATATTTTTTGCTAGGGCAAATTTATGTACCGTCAGTATGCACTAGATAATGTATCAAATGTAATGTAACTGCCTCTTACTTTTGAAAATGAGGCCAAGTTGTGACATTGGTTTGATGTTTGCTACAGCTTACTTCTTAGTCATGTGGATCTCTGTCCTTGACCCTGGGCTTCCACAACTTCAGTGGTACAATCCTAGATAGAACAATGTTCCTTCCTTTCCTTTCCTAAGAACTTCCATTAGAACTCTAGGATGCTCACCAGCTATATGCTCAGGAATGATCGAATGACTTATAATCTAAGAAAAGGAATACTGAAGACTAAAATTGATGTTGAATTCCAAGTAACCAGTAATTCAAAAGAAGAAGAAATATGCTTTAAACTTTAAAAGTACTCAGTTTTAGAGTGAATTCCAGGGACTGCTGAGAAGAAAGTATATTCTTTGCTGTGTGAAGAATGTTTTGTAGATGTTTTTTAGGTCAATTTGATTTATAATGTCATTTAACTCTTTGATGACTTCAAACCTTCATCTTTAGCTTTCATGGTTCTGGAAGGTGCTATGCATGCCACCCAAAGAGAAAATCAATCATCAGCCATACACAGCTGTGAATTCTGCCAGCTACAACAAATGGCCTGGCATGACATGTGCACTTAGCCTTGATAGCTTTTTTGTATGATGGTCAAACAGAATGCCTGTGAGACCGTTTAGAAAGGGAGGCAATCCCTCTCTGTGCTCTCACTTTCTCTAGAGGGAGAAATCTTGGATCAAGGGGTGTCTCTAGGGGCATTTTAGGGAAGTAGTAATGTAAATTTAAGTAAAATTGATCCTTACTACTCCAGTGCATTCATCCTTGGATGTTCTGCTCTCACTGTGAACTGGAATTTTTTTGCTGCATCCCCAGATACCCACAAATATATTTCACTTGTGGATAGGTGCACACATTGATGGACCATGGGGAGATGGTGGAAAACTCTTTCATTCTGTTTTTTGTTGGCATCACCCAGCTATAATAAACTGATAATAATCTGAGTCACCTCCCTCAGTATAAATGCAATTATGTAGTAAATCTCATTTTTGATGGCTTCAACAAATTGAAATAGACTCAAGTGAATTGTCAGTTAGCTTTCCTCTTGATATGATACTAAAGTTTTCTTTTAAATATAGTTTTCTGTGTTTCCATATGTAATGTACCTCTCCACTAAGAGTTCTGGTTAGTTTTAACTTAAGCATTGTGACTCGGCAGAATTCTGATCTCCATGAACTTGTGAGACTCTGTGTAGTTACCTTTCTAGAATCTGTGAGGGAATAGCTAACAAGAAGCACCTTAAGAAGGGAGGAGCTTATTTTGATTCACAGTTTTAGGAGATACAGTCTTTCCTGGCTGGGAAGTCATGATGGCACAAGCATAAGGGTCCTGGTCACACTATGCTGTCCACAGTCACAAAGCACGACAAGATTAATGCTGGTGATCAGCATGCTCACTCTTTATGGGAACTGTGCTGGCAACATTCAGGATGGTAGCTCCTTGTTCAGCTAGATTTCTCTAGAAACACCCTCAAATACAAACAGAAACATGTATTTCCATAGTGATCTAAACCTTACCAAGTTCACAATGAAGGTTAAACATCAATTTCTGCGTAAGAAGAAACCACCATGAAAACTATTCTTTATTTGAATAAGAAATGCTTGAAGATAAAGATCAAAGCCATTTTTGTATGAAAAACTTTCAAAGGACATAAGAAAATATAAAGTAAATATCAAAGATACCAATTACCCTGCCTAATCCTGACAGACTCTGTTCATATGAAGTCAATTTGCTCCATGCCTCAGATGTTTGGAAAAATAACCTGGGTTGTTGTGTTCTAAGAACAACTGTATGACAAACTCTGTATAGACTATTTTATGTTCATAAAAACAGGGATTTATTTATCTCATAGTTTTTGAGGAAAAAAAAAGCAAGATTAGTTGGTCCCCATTGCTTCAAAGTGTGTACTGTGGTCCTTATAGAGACTGGAATTATAATGCTGAGACCACATACAGAAGACATGACATAAAAGATGAGATGCCAGAGAAACTGAGAAGCCATCCTTGTTCTTCTTATTACAAACCATCCTTCCATGAGCTAACTGGGGTCCTGCATTAATCGTTCTGGAGCGGCACCTAGAGACATTGCATAAACCACATTTCTTAATCCTCACCATCTTTCAATATAACCACTTTGAGGACCAAGCTTCTAGCATGTGAATTTTCTAATTTTTTATTGTTTAACACTTTCACATACTTATATAATTAATTTTAGTCATTTTTTTAACCCCATCTCCTTTTCTCAATAAGTCCTCCTCTCTCTTTCATGATGTCTTTTCCTGTATAGCCCACCAAATTTAATAAGAGTTGTTTTCCCCAGCAGGAATGGGAAGTTATTTACTGGAGCAAGGGCAACTTATCTCTGTAATTAAACCATTGAGAAGAATGACACCCTCTCCCCCAATAGTAATTAACTGACCATATTCCCTCTGGGAGGGGTGGGGACTCATGGGCTTCTCATCCACTCATGATGCAATATTGAGGGGCCATTTAAATGCAGGTCTTGTGCAGATAAGCACAGATGGGTACATGAGTACAACAGCTATGCAGAACACATTTGCTTCAAATCTTCTCTTCTTTTTTCAATTGGTAACATATACAGATCAAAAAAAGGTCAAGTGGTAAAAAGAAAAAAATGAAAAAGAGACAAATATAGTTAGTTGTTTAACTCCTGTGCATAGCCTCTAGTTCTCTTCCCAAGAGGCAACTTCAATTAGACATTTCTATTTCTTATGTCTCTTTTGGATTACAGTGAATCTTGTATTTATGTTTATGAGATAGTTGGGCTTTACATAAGTAAATGCAAATTAGGAAATTGCCTTGATTTCAAATGATCAGAAGATATACATTAAAGTGACATTCAAATGTCACTAAGCTGCAAGCTTACCACCAAACAATAGGGAATATACAAAATATATTCTTCAAGTAACCTGCCTTCTCTTAGGGGAGTCAGTGGACTTCATTACCATGTGCTCTTTTCATCAGCTATTAGGAAGTAAAATAAGAATGCACTTCTGTATAATGAAAATTACCTGAATTTTAAGATAACCCTTGAGACTGCAGAAACAGTAGCAAACAATCAATTGCTCTGGCAGTGTATAATCAATGAGTACTCTGTTGTAATAACATGTATAGAAGGCAATTTGGAAAGCAATGAAAAAATTGCATCTCTGGATTCATTCATGAAATTTAATTATAATATACAGTGAAAAGATTTAGGAAAGTAAAAATATGAATAAGTGGTCCTATAAGGTTTTATGTCATAACTCATCATTGAATAAGAATGATTTTGAAAGTAAAACTTGCATATTATGAGATGCTATGATACAGTTATAGAGTATCTTTGAGAAAATATCAATATAGTTAAAAAATGACATGCTAAAAGTATAAGCTTCATAAAGTATCTTAGAAAGTATATCAGAAAATGAGACAATACTCAGAGGGGTTTGTTTGACCCTCTTTAGACCTAAGTTGCCCTCAGCACCTTTTGCAAAATACAGTAGCTTCTCTCAGTTGACAAAGAGACTGTTGACATCAAGGCAGATAGAAGATGCCCAGTGCAACGTGGAGTCAGATGGATGCTCTGCTGGTACCTATTGTGTGCTCTGCATTTTATTTATTTGGGGGTTATGCTGCTGACAGGCCTTACCAACAGCCCAATATTTAGGGGGTAAAGTTTTCATTAATTGATTAATCTTTGAACAATAGAATTAATATAGATCATGCATGTATCATTTCTCTTTAGGTAAAAATTCATTCTCTGTTTCATGCTCCTTTGTTAGCATTTACACTTGTGCCTATATTTTAATGTGATGAGACTTTTAGGTAAATTATTTAATGGTTAAATTTATTTATTTATATTTTGAGTATATGAATGTTTTGCTTGCATATATGTAAATGAACCACTTGTGTGCAATGCCCATGAGGCTAGAAGAGGGTGTCAGATCCCCTGGAACTGGAGTTATGGATAGTGGTTAGCCATCATATGGGTTATGGGAACTAAAACTGGGTCTCCTGCAAGAGCAGTCAGTGCTGTTGGCCCCTGAGGCATCCCTTCAGCTCCTGTAATGGTTTAGAATCCAATGAAATTATTTTTATCTTTCTATCCAAGTTAATAATCATTTGAAAGATAAGAATTATGATGATTGGACATCAAAACACAAACTTCATTTTTGATAAAATCTAAGGTATAGTACATATTAAATCCATAACCTTTATGGCTTATGGGTTTGTCTTCCGACCTTAAACCAGGCAGATTTTCTCAATCTGTCACTGGAGCATCTGGGTCAACCTAAAAATTTCTGCCATGGCAGCAGATCTTCTCCTGTGTAGGTAAGAGCAAGCAACCTAGAAGAAGCACCATCTGTTAAGACCTGCTCAAACTGAGACAGCCCTGGATCATCTCTCTCTCTCTCTCTCTCTCTCTCTCTCTCTCTCTCTCTCTCTCGCTCTCTCTCTCTCTCTCTCTCTCTTCCCTTTTCCTCCCCTTTATCTTCTCTTCTTTTCCTCTAGTATGTTTATTTCAGATCTGGGGCAACTATAGTACAAGTTATGCCTGAGATATTATACTACCAAAAAGCAAAGCAGTTTAAGGGCGAAAGCATCATGTCAAAAAATATTTACCCAAATTAAATATATTTATACTGGATACATTTATATCATATTGTGCATCCAAATTAATTATGATAAAACAAACTTGAGTACTAATAAATGCACATGTAGAAGTTTGTACATGTACAGATGCATGTAGATCATTGGGAAAGAAAACAATGCTTTGTTTTTCTTAAATGGAAGATACACAACATTATAAAGATACAGAATGATAGAACTGGAAATTTAAAATGTGCAATTAATCTTGAAAAGCCATCAGAGAAGACTGAAACCATTATGCTAATGGTCAACAGAGAACAAGGATTTCAAATGAAAGCAAAGAATTCTAATGTGCATGAGAAGAATTTAAACCAACAACACTCAAAACAGGAAGTTGTCATTTTATTTTTTATTTTTATGTGTATTTTTAATTGTTTTTTTGTGTGCTTTATGTAATAGATCTTAATCAAATTTAGATGGCCCCATAAGCACCCTCATAGCCCCGCCCACCAGACTTCATGCATTCTGTCATATATGTTATATGTATCTAGTCAAGCATTTATACCCAGATGTCCCTTGGTGCAAGTTCATCCACTGGAGTCCAGTCAACCTATTTAGAATCACTGCCTTAAAGAAGATCAACTGTCTCTTGCCCAGGTTGGAGCCAGCTGTGCATTTCCCCAGTTATATGCTGGGTTTTAGTCTATTGAGTCAGTATGGGCCTTATGCATGCTGTCACCATTGTGGCAAATTCATATAAGAAAGTTCCCAGAGGCCCAAAGGCCTCTCTTTCCTTGTGTTTGTGCACCCACAATCTTTCTGCCCATCTTCAGCAGTGGTCTCTGAACCATGAGTGGGTGACATTTAACATAGGAGTCTTATACAGGGGCACACACTCTGCTGTCTCTTATTCTCTAAAATGACCAGTTGTGACCTTCTTTGTGCATTCATTCTGTTATATGAGGAAGTTTCGCTGGTGGGAATTGAAGGATGTAATGGAAATCATCATTTTTAACAGATATATATA
>NW_008350535.1:1033061-1044272 GCF_000622305.1 Nannospalax galili
ATGCAGATTACAGAAACTAGAGCAAGATTACAGAAACTGTAGCAAGTGGAGGAAAATTAAATGATCCTATTACATAAAAAATCCTCACATTCAGAATGGGGAACCTTGCAAAGAACACAAGACAGGAATCCTTTTATTTAAGAGTTTGAAAAAGTTGGGGTAAATTCCTGTAAATTAAAAGACTAAAATGAATAATAATTAACAGAAATGTTCTAGTATTTTATTTATTTTTATTTTATGTGTATGAGTGTTATGCTTGCATGTAGGTAGGTACACCTATGTCATGCAATCCCTGCAGAGGTCAGAAGAGGGCCCCTGGAACTGGAGTTATAGATGTTTGTTAACTATCATGTAGGTGCTGGGAATCGAACCCCAGTAATTTTCAAAAGCAGTCAGTGCTCTTAATCACTGAGCTATCTCTCCATCCCCTAACAGAAACATTTTTAAAGTCTTTGAGGAAATAAAGGATGGAGGAAGGAAGGGGAAGGAGAGAGAGAGAGAGAGAGAGAGAGAGAGAGAGAAGATAAGAGGAGAGAAATAACCTTATTTTATCTTTTTCTCACAATGAACATCTATATTGCTAGTCCACATGCAGTTGTAGGGCTTGGTGATTTTCTATTGGTTGTTCTGTAAAGGGTTTCTGTTTGAAGTCAGCAATTATCAAGTAGCAAGGGCTCAGAAGTGAAGAGTCTTATGGAATTTTTCTGGTGGAAACTAATGAGTCAATACATTAATTTAAAACACATTTGCTCTTCTAAAAGAGCCTTTGTCACAGGCATTCAGCACACAGATTTTATGTAAGAAATTACATTTTATTATGAAGGTATTTAATTCACTGAAGTCCTCTCATGAGTTATCCTAATTAAAATACTGGTTGATTTATAGTGTATCTGTAAGCTTACTCAGAGTAGCAAATGCGGGAAACCAGTTTACAAACAGAGTCATTAGTAGTAGAATTTTAAAAGATTTGCTACTATTTTTTAATCATTTTAAAGTTTTAAGCTTCAGATTTGAAGGACTCAATAATAGTTTTCTATTTCTGTTTACCTATATCATAAAAAAGCAAAGCATAAATTCATATTAGTAAAATACAATATTAATTTGTTTTTCTCAATCTATTCTTAGAAATTGTTTCCTTGAAAAGCATTATGATGCATCACAAAAAAAGCTCTCTGAAATTTTAAAACAAATGAGGTTTACAATTATCGAATTGTGTTTCCAAATGTCAAATTTAGTTTTTTTCTGACAGGAGGGATTATTTTCCTGTAGACCCATGGACAAGTTCTTCTATTGGTTATGGCAAATTAAATAGAAAACTTCTGATTTCATACCTGCATGTATTTTATTTATCTCTATTCCATCTGCTCTGCAAATGCTCTTGTAAAATGGTATCCCATGGCAACCCCAGAAGGCATTTTAAGCTTTATGTCTCCCAAAGGAGTTCATCCCTCCCAGGAAAACTACCTTAGCATTTCAAGGAAAGTAATGTTCATTCATTTGAAAGGGGATTAGTTTGGTAGGTTCTCTTTTACAATTTCCACTATCAAGTATAAATATTATAGACAGCATCTTTTGCACTTATGTGGAAATATTTGACTTTTACACAGATGATTAGTTACACTGAAATCTTAATGGGGACCATGAGACAGGTTATTTCATAAAAATTATTACTCTTCTGTCAGCGAAAAATCAATGACATATAATCACTACCAATTTAAGGAGTCTGCTATCTTAGAGAATTATCTGAAATAAAGGCTTATACAATTTAGAAAACTTCAAATTCATTCATTTCATATTTATAACTCAACTACATCAATTAACTTTTTAAATTCATGCTGAGGGAATTGAAATACATTGGGAAGAATAGTTAGCCAACCTAGCATACAAATATCAGTTCCCATGGGGACCTCCAATAGCCTTGGCATTTAAAGAAATATCGTGATTTGCATAATCCTCAATTTTCCTCTTCAGAAAATGGGTGAAAGTTCATAGAGCAGTATGAAACTAATATTGTTAGGACAGTGTTAGAAAAACTCTTTGTTGAGATCTAATACAGTGGTCATGAACTTGCTTAGAAAGTAGGCTTGATGCCCTGAGTTTGATACTCAGCAGGTCAAGACAATAAAATTAAGTAAAAATGGAATAAAAACCATCAAGCAAAAGAAAATAAAACTCTTTTGCTAATGACAAAACACTATTTGGTACATGTTTTCTTACTACACTCAGAGTTATCTTTTCATTATTAAAAGTATCATTCACAAACAACTAAAACAGTGGCATTATAGCCTCAAGAATATTTATTCAAATAGTTTATACTAAGTGAAATCAGCATCAGTATTTGGCATCTTAAGTGGGCCAGGGTGAAGGTTCCTCCTTTCTTCAAAGAACAAAGCCTTCCATGCATTGATTCAGAATTTGAATCAAACTTGATTTCATACCTTTGAATATGCATTTTAATAGTCATTTCCAAGCATAATTACTTTGAAAAGTGCACTGATACTCTATTATGATAAATTGTGTGAAGAAACTAAAATCCACATGGGCCTATGTATGTTTATTTTTTAAATATTTTATACTATTGTTCCTTATAGATGTAATCATTAGTCCTCAAATTTACAATAACATGTATTGAAGTAAATGTGTCATTGTTTGCATGCTAACATCTTATTCAAACATTATTTTAGTGTATTGCATATGCCTTTACAATATCTGGACCCTAAATTGCCTGAGGAAAAATTTATTTAGAATAATAAATATCAGAGCAGGTGTGGTGGTACATTGCCTCTAATCCCAGAACTCAGGGGACAGAAGCAAGCAGATTTCTGTGAGTTTGAGGCCAGCTTGGTCTACATAATGAATTCCTGTCTCAAAAAGACAAAAAAAATAAAATAAAATAGAAAATCACTAAATAACATTGTCCTAGTTTGTTTCTTCATTGCAGTGACAAAACACTCTGACCACTACCAACTTGGGGAGGAAAGGGTTTATCTTACATCTCCTGGGTTACAGTTCATCAGGGAGCCCAAGGAAGGAACTCAGGGCAGGAACCTGGAGGCAGGAGCTGGAGCACAGGCCATGGAGGAACACTGCTTACTGGCTTGGTCCCTGCCCCCTGCTCAGCCTGCTTTCTTATGCAACACAGGCCCACTTGCCCAGGGGTGGCACCACCCACAGTGGGCTGGGCCCTCCCACATCACTCAACAATCAAGAAGGTGCTCCATGGACATGGCCACAGGCCAGTCCAATGAAGGCAATTCCCCAATTGAGGCTCCCTCAACCCAGGTGTGTCAAGTTGACACCAAAGCTATTCAGCACAGACATCAAACTTTGTTTACTCCCTTAGGTAGAACAAACTGTTTAGAAAAATTAACCTTCAGTCTACTCTTTCTGTTGCCTTGATATGCATGATAAAACAATATAATCAACTAATGCAAAGAATATTTCACGTAAAGAGTTAAAGTGCTTATCAATGAATTTTTAAAATATCATTTCACTGAGACTATTCCATCACTTTTGTTAATTTTCTCAAATTTATTTCAGCTGTAATATATGAATCTCAAGTAGTTTCTTATTTTTTCTTATTTATAATCACAAATGAGCCAAGTATAAATTCATACTAATATTATTTTAATTCAAATTTCTTCTGGAATTCTTCAAATTATATATTTTAATTTTTAATATTTTATTTTTACTTTATGTGTATGAATGTAATATCTGCATGTAGGTAGGTGCACCCATGTCATACAATGCTCACAGAGGTCAGAAGAGGGAATTGAATAATCTGGAACTGGAGTTATAAAGACTGTTGTTAGTTGCTAGGAACTGAAGCCACATCCTCTACAAGAGCAGCAGTGCTCTAACTGCTGAGTCTCCAAATTACATGTTTTTTAAAACACTACTAGCAAGCCACTTTAAAACTTGATTATCAGGTTTTAAAGTAATTCAGTTTTACAATGACAGGATTTTAATTCCAAATTCTCTGAGGCGACAAAAGATCCTTCTTCCCTCCTCATCATCATTCGTCTAAAACCAAAGGAGCAAAACCTCTACAAACCTACCATTCTAGGTGGACTGATTTCTTAAAGTAATTCCTTCAGTAGTCCGTTTCCACGACATTTTCCAAAGGCCTTTAGTGTGAGGTAACCTTCCCTTACTCCCTCCTTTACCCTGCCCTCCCTTCTCGACTCCATTTAGGCCTTCCTATACCATTATTTCCCTTTCTCCTTTACATTACTACATTCTAACTTTCCTGTGAAGCCACACCCACCCTCCATGCCCCTTTACTAGTTTCCTGACCTCTATGGGTTTTCCATTTAAAACATACATATCTAAAGATTCAAAGACGGCATCCACCTATAAGAGAGAAAGTGTGTCTTTCTGGGTCTGGATTACCTAACTCAGAATGATTGTTTCCAGTCCCATTTATTTACCTGTAAATTTCATAGTTTTGCTTTTCTTGACAGCTAAATGATATTCCATTGTGCAAATGTGCCATATATAAAAAGAGTTTGATCCTTGAGACCCACATGGTGGAAGAAAAGAACCAAATCCCACAGGTTGTAGCTTGACCTCAAATGTGCAATAGCATGTATGTGCCCAAACATAAGCATTCACATGTTCTCTCACACACAAATAAGTAATAGTGCATTTAAAAAGTTGTAAACACAAATAAACACACAGACACACAAATATACAATCCAATAGAGACTGTATGTAAACCTGCAAAACCAGTCCTAGCCTTTTGTAGAACAAGTTTTAAGGTTCCTGCCTTAAAGTATTAATTTTACATAATATAGGAGATAGAATTAGAAACTATGTTTAAAAATGATTATTTTGGCAAGTACATCATTTTCTAGCATTCTAGAGTTTATATGTATATATGATATTAATATCATTAAAGTTATTTAAATAATTATAGTTTTGTATTTAGTTTGCTATGACAGCATTAATTTAGCTTTTCTATGCAATATGTATACTGCTTTTATGTTTATGGTTGACAGATTATTAATATCATCTAACATTTAATGAATCCAAGGAAAGAGCTTTAGAGTTTCATCCTGACTGAGTATAGTCATTGATGCCCAAAGAAACTTTCTTTCCATCAAAACTATTCATGCTTAGAAACTGAGGAGTAAATCAAAATTTGGAAATCCTTGCAATTCTTCATATTTCTACTGTAACTATTGTATTTTGGTTTCCATATGTGGATACTTTGACAACATCGTGCTCTCAAAAAATTTTTCCTAGATTTAAAAATTTATCAACTGTGATACTTGTATTTTAACCCCTCAGGAATTATTTTCAAAAGTTCTCAGATAAAACCCATGGACACAAACAATCCCAGTTAAACTCAATGGTCCTCAAAATAAAGCAGAAAAGACTCTTATGTGAGGGGACTTCTGGCTAGGCAGAAGAGGAATGAAAGCGCTGGCATGTTACAATAATCATAATGAAATTATCAAAGGAACAACTGAATAGTTATTAAAGCACTGAAAATTTTAAATAATCAAATTTGCATTAATTATAAATACCTCTTCCAAACGAACACTGTAAGTTACATCTAAAATAATTTATACAACACTTGATATTTCTTTCTTTCCAAATAATTTGGTTTGTCATTTATGCAATAGATCTATTCATTTTTATATATAATTTCTAAATTACTTGTGCTATCACTTGGTACCAATGTTTGCACTTGGAATAAACATTCTTTCATAACATCATCAACTTTTACTATAGTCTCTGCCAAATGTAGAGAATTTTCATTATCACCCTCAGAAACTTTCCTAGAACATTCTCTGAACACATTTGTCTTGCCAAAACAAAACAGGTACACTGCATGTTTAGCAGTGTGGTATCTCTTCCTTTAACTCTGTTCTTAAGCATATAACTTTATTTCTTCAAATTAGATGTTTTTGAGACAATATCCCACTGTGCAGTGCAGGCTGGAAATCATGGTGAGCCTTCTTGCCATTCAGCATCCCGAGGGCTGGGATTAGAGGTACATGTTACCATGCCTGGTCTTAAGTTAGGTTTTAATTTAAAATACCTAACATCGTGCTCTTTGTGAATTTCACCTCATTCATGTTGAGTCACTGCCCATAGTTAGCGCTTGGCCATTCTCAAGTAGTTGTTCATTTTTAGAATCTTTTTAAACATTCATATTGAATACAAAATCTTTTGTCTTAAGTAACCAGAAGATTTATTTTTATTTGAAAAACTAAGACTATAATGAATATTCTAAACCTTCTTTCTGTGTTTTTGTAATGGAAACTTTCTTTAGTAAGAGATGCATTTTTCACTAAGAAGGGAACATGTAAAACTGTTTCCACATTCTGGGACTGTAGCAGATTGAATTTAGTTTAGTGCATTCTCCAGGATTTTTTTTTCCTCTTAATTTTCGTAGAAGTCAATGCTCATTAGCTTGGAGGGATAATTTCACATCCCCTTCCAGCCATGAACACTTGATTAAACAATGCATCTGAATCCCCACTCTTACCTATGTTGGTTCACTCAACAGTATTAGCTCACTCAAAGTACTATCAGTATCACTCAAAGTATTATCAAAATACTTTCAGTAAGACAAATAATATTTTTGTTTATAAAGTTTTTAATTTTTTTTTTCTTCACTCAGCAGTCTTTACTAAAAAGTAAACTTGCGCCACTGAATTCTGACAATTATCTGCATTTTCAGAGAAATAACAAACAAGTTATGTTATAGCATAATACACAAACAGGAATCATTTACACAATAATTTCTGCATAGACCAGATTTTTCACACAAAAAATGACTAATTATTTGACATAATGTGAATGAATATGTATGCATACAATTTAGAAATGTGTTAATATTTACCTTTTGACCATTATAGTTAATAATAATACTGATGTTATGATTTGTACCAAACTGAAAGCATTGTTTATTGAAATAATGAGCTCATCATTTACAATATAGTAAACAACAAATACATAATGTGAACTGTGAGAAAATATAATAAATATAGCTGCTTCAATAAAGTCCAAGTGAAGTTTTTATGAGTATATACATACATGTGTACATACATACAGCAGTAGTTAGAGAGGTAGGAGCAATTGGCTGAATTATGAATAAGAAAATCACTCTATATTGATAACTGAATACATCAGTATAAAGCTCCAGTACTTGTTCAGAAGCTGAGATGATCTTTATTTTATTAAACTTTAACTTTTAAAAATGTTGTTTTTGTTATTTCTATGTGTGTGTGTGTGGGTGTGTGAATCTAACATGGGTGCTAAGAACTGAATTCCAGTCCTCTGAAAGAACAGAACATTCTCTTAACAGCTGAGCCATTTCTCGCACCCCTATTTTGTTAAACTTATTCTTTTGCTGTGAACCCAAGTGGAATGGTATGAATATTGGTTCTACTCTAATGAAAGTGTTCCATCTACTGAGACTTAGTAATAATGGACGTGGAAGTCACACAAATTTAGATTAAAGAGTTACAGTAAAATACAAAGATAAAGTGGTTCAATAAGCAGCCCTAATGAAACTCATTAGGTCACAAAAATAAAGAAGACACAAAAGTGGAAGGGGCTAGCTGGGCAGAGGAAGGGGATTAGTGAAGTGAGTGGGGAAAAAGGTAGGCCAATGCGGGTGAATATGGTCAATAAATATTATGTTACATGTATGAGAATATAATTAAACACATCAGAGAAAATCAATATACACTAGTAAGAGACTTTTTTTAAATCCAAAATGAATAAAGTGCTTTTAGAATTATTATGCTAAATGTGAGCAAACAAAGTTGTACCACATTTTGGGTGAAACAACTTCACTTGTACTGCAGAGTAATCTGAAATGAGTCATGGGATACCGTACTGACAGATAAATCTCATGTCTAATCATCATGTTCCATCTGTTTCTTAAATTTTGATATCTCCTATACTCCTGCATGAATAATTCATTCTGAGATAAGTGTATCTTTACAATTTTCTATTAACTCAGCTCTCTCTGGATTCTTCTCAGTCGTTAGTATGATGAGATTTTTAGCATTCAGCAGAATGTCTAGAGCTACAGGAACAGAGGTGCCCACAATTTAGCCTTGACTGTCTCAGATATACGGCCCTTGATAATGAAACCATCGAAAGAAACCTCTCTCCTCTTTCTCTCTCCCTCTCTCACCTTTCGCTCTGGTTTTGTTCGCTTGTTTGTTTGTTTTGTTTTGTTTTTGTGCTATCATGACACATTACACACACACACACACAAAAAAAAAAATAATTCTTAAACACAAGGAAAACATGGAGTTAGTTACATTTCCAAGTGAGGCTAGAAAAACCAAACTGCCAAAGCAGTAGAATGCATAACCTTCGTATCTAGTAACCAACCAACATCAATGCAGAGTTCGGAGACTTTGCTGGGATTTCTAGTTCCTCATTATTCTAAAGAATAGGGTGATATTCCAAAACAGTTCACATTTGCAACTCAGATTTTAATATCTAAACTCCATTTAAATTGTATTATCTATAAAATAGTCTTTTAAAACAGAAAAATTCAAGCTTTTCGATAGAATTTAAGTCAAATGAAAGGTAACCACAATTTAAGTGAGTCAGGAATGATTGGACTGTTCCGAGCTGAAGAAGGCTACTATTCTTCCACTTGTACAAATAATTATTTGAAACCATTTTGTGGTTATGTGTTTTACTAATATGCTTTTTATTTTAGACAGTTAAAATTCATGATTTATAAAGATTCTAGTCAAAGTAGAAACAACACTGAGTTATTTTTAAAATCACATTGTAAATCACTTAAAGTTAATAAAAAATTTCATAGTCCTATATGTTATATCTTTTTCTTTGGATTTGTTTTGTTGTGACTGTTATTGTTTCTATAAGTGATCTTTATTTCAATTTGTTTCACACAGTTCCAGTTTCATTGTTCACCCCTCATAGTTATAAAAGCTGTCAGTGTTAATAGCATGAATTTTATAAATTGAGATTAATCCTATAGACAAGATCATTGAAAGTAAATATTACATAAACTGCTTTAGAAACTCCATAGGCACTCAATCTACAGATAGACCCAACTCAAATATGTTCTCTGAAGTTGTAATCCTACTTTATGTATTCCTTGAAAAATTGTTAATACTATCTTCTGTTTTAGTTCAGTTTGTTAAAATACTATATTGTCAGTTTTTTTCTTGTGAAGAATTTATTTGCAGATGCTGATGCCAAATTACCGCATACAATGTATTCTATGAATATAGAATGGCTATGTTTGCCTTCCATTGGAGTAGATCCTAAAACAATTTGTATTGCTTTGTTCCATACACGATGTTGGTGGAGGTCATGAAGTACCTGTCTGTTTAAAATGTTTGAGGATGTACGCATGAAGCTGCTGATGAGCTGCCCACAAATGACCATTTCTTGCCTTTATAATACTTCATCTTTATATTCATCCAAGTGTTTGACACATACCATCAGATTTAGACTGTATTGCTATGAAACAGAGGCCAGGTATTCTAACCTGACTTTTTAATATCTCCTCTATATTTGGGACTATGCTTGAGTGCATTACAGTTCAACAGCTGACAATGGGCATACACAACCCTTTGTGCCAGACAAGACTATTTTGGAAGTTCTAATTAGAAAATACAGCTTCAGTTGACATCTTATTTTACGGTAGTATGCAGATGTTTTGCAACCATATAGAAACTGATACAAAATTTTAACATCACCTGAATATTGACAAAAATGAGATTAGGAATAATCACTTAAAATTCTATTTACTATTTAAATTTGAAAAATTTGGAAGTCATGATTCTTTACAACCATTTTTCCTTTTAGCTTAACTTTCACAATTATTTATTTTTGTTTTCTTTTTCAGTAAATGTACCCAAGAAGAGTTCTGAGAGGAGACATTCAGCTGTCCTGCTGTGATTAAGCAAGACACTGCCATATTTTGTAAGTTTATCTATTTATATTTTGAATAAAAAAGACTTTCTGGCACAGAAACCACTTTTCTCACTTGGAATTAGAGTTCAGTTTTTTAAATTAGAGTCTTAATTGGTTTTATTTCTTCCAAGCTTTGTTTTACCTCAGTACTATTCAATTTTGGCAAATAGCAGAAGAGTATTTCTTTGTTAGATTAACTCTGGTTCTTTGTGTTTATCAGCCAATATTTTAATGACTTGTGATAAGAGTTTATCAGCTGGTGAGGTAGTTTGAAACGGTGCTGTCAGGAATATTGATTTGTCCTGGGCAATTTATTCATAATTATAATGTCCTTTGTTTCAGTGAACAAATAGGTTTTTATTTGTAGAAACTGCCCTTTGAGACCTTATTAAGGTAGTTAAATACTGACTATCATAAGCAAACAGAGTGATTTTTATCTTGTTCCTAATGTTTAGATTGTACATTCATGTTTTGTAATATTCATCACGTTGGGGTACCACTACGTGAATTTGATGGCTTAGATGCCAGCCCTCATTTATTCCACATGATACAGTGCAAACAATATTATTGTGTGGAGAGTAACGAGTGACATTGAACTGAGGGATTCTGGAATATTCAAATTTATAACCCTTCTGATTATCTCAAAGTTGAGATTTGGCTATTTCATAGTTTCTAGAACACAGTATAAAGCAAATAGTTTTTTCCCCTTTTTATAAGATGTTTTCTGACATGATTAAAAAGCCCCTTTGCTCCTACTTAGTTTTCTGTGACAGACTCAGTAAATGGAGAGAATGTAGTGCATGTCATTTATTTTGACATTTGCAATACTTTTTGGCTTTTGATTCATTCATACTATCTCCACTTAGCAAGAGAAAAATTATGCTCTATTGCCTCATAATAAAAATTGGGGGATGCACTGTATGATAAGAAGCTTGTTAAGTTCTCAATTCCATAGACAATTGTTCTTCCCTAAGGAGTTTTACACCTCAGTATCTTCAACCAGCTAGTGATGAGGATGGAGAATTAGAGAACATACTTAAAAGTCAGAATATAGTATAGAAACCTATGTAATCATCTAGAGGTTATATATTACTTCAAAATATATTAAAATTAGTGAGCAATCACATACAAAATGAAAAGAAAATCTTATAAAGTTAAAGATTTTAAAAAATATATACTTGCTTTATATTTAAATTATAGCCCAGTATTTCTATGTTTTCAAATACTGTCAATTTAAATTACTGTTTTTCTTTAAAAGAACCATAAAAATTTCCCTTAAAA
>NW_008350535.1:1044469-1069689 GCF_000622305.1 Nannospalax galili
GGATGGTGTGATAAGAATAGGAGGTAGGAATTGGCTAGGAAGTTAGGGTAAAAAGACCCCAAAGATAAGTAGTCAGTTTCTTGGCTAAAAGTCAAAATGTCCTTGGATCTCTTAGCAACATACTTTTTTCCAAAGGCCAAAAATGTCAAAAGTATTTGGGATCTCTTACCTAATCTCTAAAAGATTTTAGGGTTACCTCTTCAGAGGGGGGAATGTTAGAGTAGCAAAAAGCCCCATTAAGAAAAGAAAAAATAAAAGAAAGGAAGGAAGGAAGAACAAAAGAAAGAAAGAAAGAAAGAAAGGAAGAAGGAAAGAAAGAAAAAAGAAAGAAAGAAAGAAAGAAAGAAAGAAAGTACACAAACGTCAGAAAAAAAGTGATGGGGAGATATGGGAGGTGTTCAAGGGGAGGCAGTGGGTGTGGATTTGATCAAAACACCTTATATGCATGTATGAA
The DNA here is from genome assembly GCF_000622305.1 of Nannospalax galili. Lineage (NCBI taxonomy): Eukaryota > Metazoa > Chordata > Mammalia > Rodentia > Spalacidae > Nannospalax > Nannospalax galili. The sequence goes on from NW_008350535.1 coordinate 1,044,924, forward strand.
ATTCTTAATAAAGTTTTTTTTAAAAGTTAAAAAATGTACAGTTAAATTTGATGCTGAATTTGGCCTTTGCAACAGTATCAGTGGCTTGGCAGTTAAGAGCACATATTGCTCTTACAGAAAACCCAAGTTCAGTTTCCATAACCCATGTCACATGGCTTGCAACTGCCTGTCACTCCAGCTTCAGAACCATGTGCCCCACCTCTAGCCTCCAAGGGCACCACACACACAGACACAGACACACACACACACACACACAAATGAAAATAAACATAATTTTAAAATTATTTATGAACTTTCTTTTTTAATTTGTTTTTATTGAATTTTTGTGTATTTTATACAGAATATCTCAAACTACCTAAATCTTTATACCCCCAATCCCTAAGTACCAAGTCCCATAACTGGTTTCACACAGATATTGTCTATGAATTGCCCAGACCTAAGTGACATATCTACAATGCAACCTCTACACCTAAATCCCACGGAACATAAAACAGATGTAAAGAGAGGGCACTAATGAATCTCTCAGTTCTCATTAATGAAGCTCCCTCGTGCAACAGAGGGTCAGGAATGCAAAAGGTCACAAATGGCCAAAACTTAGAGTTAAAAAATCTTCAGAATGCTGGTCCTTGAACAGGACTCCTATATTAAACTTCACCCACCCACGGCTCAGAGACCATCACAGAAGAGGGAGCAGAGAGATTGTAAGAGCCAAGGAGGAGGTGCATGACCATATGGAAACAGAGATCTACAAGCTCCTGGGAACCTGCTCAGTTGATTCTGTGTCAGCATACACAAGTCCCATGCAAACTCAGGCAGACAAAAACCCAGTATAGAACTGGGAAAATGAACAGCATACCCCAATCATAGCTGAAGAAATATTGGCAACTGATTGCTGCTAGGTGAGGAAGAACTGATCTTCCTAAAACAAGAGATAGACTGACTAGACCTCAGGGGATGGACTTGCACTGGGGAAAGTCTGTGGACACTGACTTGACACAGTCAACTTTAACAACGATGACAATTTATGGGCTCAGTGAGAGGGGCTATGGGAGGGCACCAGTGGGGTGGTAGTATAAAGATGATTAAGATTGTATGAGATATTCTATATGAAATACACAAATATTAAATAAAAGCAAATAAAAATAATAAAATATTTTTTAAAATAAAAAATAACAGGGCTGTCTTCTATCACTGCCATTCCTTCAAGACAGAACAATAACTCACAAGGTAATACCTCTCATAATAGACTGTCTTGTGGTATTTTAGACAAGACATGGGTTTACCTTAGTATATCTTCTAGCATTTCTTACATTTTACAGGCCTCCTTTCTAGAAAGTTAGGTGAAATTAAATTAGCATTACATATTTCTAGTTCTTTTAATTTGATAATTTAAATCACATGAAAATTTATGCTAAAATTCTGAAGAATAAAAAAAAATACAAAATATTACTACTGCATCTACCCCTCTACAACATCATTTGGGGAACGTCTTATACAAATTTATATGCAAAGTAAAAATCAACAAAAATGCAGACTGTATTATAGTTCACTGATCATTCACAATGCCTTAAGTCTATCCTTATTTTGTCACGTGAATATTCAATCAGGTTTAATAGCATTCAATGAGTTCCTGAAGTACTTTAGGTATTCATACAGTTGAGTAAAATTGGATCACGAAGTACAGTTAACACTTAGATGACAGTGAAGCATTGCTATCAATGCAATGAAGTAAAATCGACAGACTTAAGAATCTGCTTACTGTGATATGTACAACCTGTGAACGTGCTCAAGAGAAAATTCTGCAAATTTTTTCTTTGCATTTGTGAGAGACGTATTGTTTAAAAGAGAGAACAATAGTCAGTGGACATTTTCCTCTCTAGTATTTTAGGAAAATGCTGAGACATTTAAACTGAGAACCTTTGTTCTCAATGGCAACTTTGAAAAGTATGGCAACGGTCTGAAAACAACCTGCTTCATGTGGCTGTCTCTTGTACCTGCTGTGGGTGGACATGCTGAATCAAATTTAAAGGTCATCCCTGAAAGAAGCAATGATGAGCGGAATATCTGAAAACACAGGAAACAGAGATACTGATATCCTCCTTTCAGTTAGTAATTACTAACCTTTAGAGCCATGGGCATTGTGAGCAAAAATATAACACAACCTAAATCATGCAATTTCCAATTTTATTCCTTTAAAAAATCTTACATGGTCTTGATATTATAACTTCAGGACAAACATGGACAATATTTTATTTTTTTCAATTACCCTTGTATTGGAAGGATTTTTTTTTTAAGTGTGATGATCTGTAATTTGTTTCCTCAGCATAATTAACAGCTGTGGCTTTCTGTTTCATTTATCTTAATGTTCACATAAATGCACCCACCTTTTCTCCCATTCTGAACTTGACACTGAAAAGGGTTTTCTGCACCATTATTTCTTAATACCCACCCTGTAATTAACACGGTTACAGTTGCTTACTTACTACATCTCTGAAATGAGTAGAGGAAACAGAGTTTAATCTCAAAAGGATTTTGTTTCTGTGAGGTCATTATCAAGATGAAAGAAGTTTTGGCAAGGAATTGATGAAATGACATCAATGTTTAAGACGTCATATAGCTAGGCAGAAAATGATTTTTTCATATATTTTCAAATATACGTATTAAGTATTTTAACATTCTGACTTCTTACTGAATGGAAAAGCAGTCCTATCAATTTTCCATGGTAGCAGAATGGTACATACATATCAATTGGCTAAATATATTCTACTTTCCCAGCTTGAAATTCCTTCTTTGTTATTCTCTGTCTCTCATGGATTGAGTTCCTTGTCCAAGTCAGACCTTTCCATTTGTGCAGCTGAGAATACTGATTTCAATGTCTCTGTTCTATTTTGTGGAGCTGAGAATACTGTGCAGCTGAGAATACTGATTTCAGTGTCTCTGTTCTATTTTGTGGAGGCTGTGAATCAGACCACTGCTGATGACAAATGCAGGCATTTGACTGTGCTCTGGTGATTCCTCACACAAATCCAACACTGACCACATTTTAGTCACTGACTGTTAAAAAGCAATCCTTTCTACTTTGCAATGTAGCAGAAATCTCTGCCTTTGGAGGCAAAAGAAGGGTAAAGCATGCTATTTATATGGCCTTTTAAAAATGTTAGTTTTAGCAGGTTTTAGTTTAAAACCAAAGTGATTGTGTCTTCCTGCAATCCTAATCATGTTCCTAGTCAGAGCACAGTTGAAACACAGAAAGGGAGCCCCAAATATTACATAAAAGAGTTGAAATTTTCATATTATATTCAGTGTTCCTGCATCTGAGAACATGGCTCTACTGTGACTGAACTCATCTTGTGAAGACCACTCATTGTTGTTTCAAATGGCTGGTGATGCATCCTCATTCATTGGTAGCCATTTCTGTGATTTGTGCCATGATTCAACAAATCAAATATAAACTGTGTGTGCATGTGTGTGATGTAAGTGTGCACATTTGTGTGTACACATGTACATATAGGTGTGTGCATGTATATGTATGTGAGTGTGCAGACTAGCAATCCACATCAGTTGCTGTCCTCAACTCCTTCTCTACCTTATATTTTTAAGATTTAATTTTAATTATGTGTGTGTGTGTGTGTGCACATGTACATAAGTGCAGGTGTCCCCAGAGGCCAAAGGCCAGAAATCATGGATCTGGAGTTATACATAGTTGTGAGCTGCCAGATGTGGGTGCTTGGAGCCAAATTCTGGTTTTGTGCAAAAGCAATATTTGCTCTTTATTGCTGAGCTATCTGTCCAACCTTCCAACTTATATTTTCAGACAGTGTTTCTAACTGAATCTGAAGTTTACCTGCTGGCTAGGTTGGCTCACCATGAAGCTCCAGGGATCTGTCAGCCTCTACCCTCAATGCATCTCCACTGCAAGTGTTACAGATGCATACTGCTGTGCTTGCTTTTTAAGTGGGTGCTGGGGATCTGAATTTGGATCAGTGCATGGCAAGCACTTTACTGAGCAGGCCACTTCCATAACCCTCAAATATAATTCTTTGAATATATAAAAAGTTAAATATAAGACAGCATGAAAAAGAATGAGGCATGGTATGAGCTCAATCAAAATCAGAGTTAAACTCTCTTTAGTTAATTCCTTCTCTCTCTGAAGCAATGAGTGTTTTGGTAAATTTCTTTTCTACACCCCATTTTTAGGTTCTGATTGAATAGTTTGTCCTGGAACCATTACTTCTTAGTTCTCTCATCAGTTAATAGATAATTAAGTCACCACAGTTCACCCTCCATACTCACCTTATCTATGTGAAATTGATTTTATTATTCTGCCCCCCTCTCCACCCCTTCTTTCCCTGTTTACCCTTTTGCCTCCAGTATTCCCCTTCTACTTTATTTTGATATTGTCCCTATACCCTCACTTATAGCTCCTTTGTTCCAGTCTCCTGGGCTCCTCTCTTTTCCTGGCCTTTATCAATATTTGCTTCCACCTGGATACACATGATTAAAAAGTACAGGCTAGGATCCATATATGACACAGAACGTTTGGAATTTGTCTTCACCCCCATTCTCCTACATTTTTTATGATTTCACTTTTATTTATGATGAATAAAATCCAACGTGTATATGTATTGCATTTTCATTATCAACTTACCTACTGGTGAACATCTAGGCTGGTTCCACTCCCTGGCAATGTGAAAAAGCAGCAATAAACATGAATGTAAAAATATTTCTATAGTAGCAAACAGAGTCCTTTGTGTTATTTCTAGGAGTAGTGCGTCTAGGCCATGTGGTCATTCTAATTTTAGTTTTCTGCGAAGCCCCACACTGATTTGCATAGCGGATGCCCTAGTTTATACTCCCATCAACTGTGAGAAGGATACATCTTTCCCCACATCCTCACCAAAATTTGTCGTCATTTGTTTTCTTGCTGGTGGACATTATGAGGAACGTGAGATGGAATATCAAAGTCATTTCAATTCACAGTTCTCTGATAGTTAAAGATGTTGAACATTTAAAAATATTTATTAGCCATTTGTATTTCTTTCAAGAGCTGTCTATTCAGCCTATTAGCTTTTTTTCATTAACTGGAACATTTGGGCCGTAGATGTTTAATTTTTACGGATCTTATATATTCTACTTATTTATCCCCCTGTCTGAAGTAAAGCTGGCAAATATTTTCTTCCATTCTAATACATAAATACTTTCGGTAGTGTTTAAATCAGGTTATACATCTAGACCTCCTCAAGCAATTATTATTATCTTATGGTGAAAACTTTCAAAAATCCTTTCTTCCAGCCTTTTGAGATATATAATACATAATCATTATATGCTCACCTTATGCTGCAGTATCTCACCAGAACGTTCTGTTCCTGTCTAATCATAACTTAGCATTGATGAATCTCTCCTCTTCCCAGACACCCATCATTTTCCCAATCATTGGGGACCACCATTCTACTCTCAGCATTTGGTGTCTGGGACAGGGTCTCCCTGTAGTCACATCTGCTCTGAAACTTGCTGTGTAGACCAGGCTAGCCTCAGTTTCACTAAGATCCACCTACCTCTGCCTCCAAAATGTTGGGAATAAAGTTGTCACCACCACACCTGATCTCCTCTCAACATTTGTGAGACCAATGGTTTGGTATTTATGTATGAGGAAGACATCTTTCTGTTCTTGGTTTCTTTCATTTAATGTCTTCATTTCCATTCATTTCATGAAGTGCAGGGTTTTATCTTTTTACAGTTTAATAGAATTCTATCATATCAGTGAACTACATTTACTTTTCTTTTCCATTAATAATTGCGTGTGCTGTATGTACTGGTGGCACACACACAGAGGTCAAAAGACAACATGTGAAAATGGAGTATCTCCTTCCAGGTTGTGGGTTGCAGAAATCAAGTTCACATTATCAGTTGTCAGCAAGCACCTTTTCCTGCTGAGCCATCTTGCCAGCCGTTCGTTTAGTTTTCATACTCTCCTTATTGATTCATCAACCAGTTGATTGTAAAGTTGTTTCTAATCCTTGTCTATTATGAATAGTCCCTCAATGACTTTGGGAGTACAGATGTGTTTGTGACATTGATTTCCTTTGGTTGTATACTCAGAAGTGGAACTGTTAGTTGATAAGCTTTTAATTTTATTAAGTAATAAGAATTAGACATAAGTTTAATAACAGCAATTTTAAAGGTGTGATAAGCATAATTTCTTTTTTGATGAAATGTGTAATATTCAAAATATATAATAACGTTAGTGATCTGTATGATCAAAAGATGATATGAAAATAATTTTATCATGAAAATAGTGATTCATTGGTATTGGTAACACTATTGGAGTTTGTTGATTAAGCTCATAATTGACAAATTCAAGAAATACTAAGTTTCATTTGTACTAGTGAAAACTAAAATATTGTTTTCCCATTTGTAAGAACAAATGCTCTGAATTCTACTCATGAGTTCTATTGATGAGATCTGTAAATCCAAAGACAAGAGCCTTCCTTTGGTGTTGCAATGTCTCTTGCAGAAAGATTTGACCTACACTTATTCTTTAAGGTAAACCTTCTAGGAAATACTTCTGAGAAGCCTAGTGCTACATGGTAAGTGAACTCATGTCATTGTTTTCACATGTGCACATTTTCAAATTCTCAATCTTAATGAGTCGATTTCAGTAGTTCTCTGTGAAAAGTAAAATTCATGTTACAACAAGAATCAGCAGGGCTGATTTGTTTCCAGTTCTCTGGGAGTTCTAGGCTTGCTGTGAAGTCTTTAGTGGTTCCTTCATAGTGTAGACATAGTTAAATAGCCCCATTAGAACCCTGAGAATGGAAATCTCCAAATACTTTCAAATATATTTCTTTCAATCTGTGTTATGCTTATAGGGTAAAATGATATTTTTATGTAATTAAATTCAGAATAATGAGCAAGTTATTATGAGTATATTGCCATATGGCCACAAAGTGAAAAAGTATCAAATATTAGCCTAGAATTTTAAATTCATTGCATCCTGATTTTTAACTGTACTTTCTCTAGCTCTAAATCATTTTTGTTTCATTTTCAGCATTAATATTATTGCACAATCTTTAGAAAGAAAAAGGTATAGAGGCACAAATTTGAAGTGAAGATGATGTTTAAATACTTTTCCTGGAGTTAAAAATTCCATTTTTTTCCAGAATAAGTTCAGAAATAGGGGTGAATGTTTGGTAACTTGCTTTCTATAAGAACCACCATTCCATTCATCATTAGTAGCTGAAAGTTTTGCCACTTTAATTATATTGTTACATATTATATAAAATCCATTTCATGTTTTTTAAATTTTCTTTATTTTATGCCTGAATGTGTGTAAGTGCACCCGTGTTATGCAATGCCCACAGAGGTCAGAAGAAGGCATCAATATCTCCTGGAACTGGAGTTAGTCTCCATGTGGGTGCTAGGATTTAAGTGTGGGTCCCCTGCAAGAAGAGTCAGTGCTCTTAACCACTGAGCCGTCTCTCCAGCCCCCATTTCATATTATTTTGCTTAAATATAATGACCGTCATTGCAAAAGAAACTAGCAGTTGACTGAAGAGATAGCCTATACAATGGAAATATGGGAAAATATTTTACCAGATTACAGAAGTTCAGTATCTAGAATACACAAAATATGGAAAATATATTTACCATCTGACAGAAGTTCAGTATCTAGAATACACAAAAAATCTAAACAAATTACACATCAAGAAAACTCAATTTTGGAAAAAAAAAAGTGGGCTATGGAACATTACAGAGTGTTCTCAGAAGAAGAAATATAAATGGCTAAGAAATATAGTTTCTAAAGTATTCATCATCCTTTGCCACTGGAATACACAGATTGAAACTATTTTGAAATTTCATCTTATTCCAGTCAGAATGGCTAAGATTAAGAAAACAAAAGACAAAAACATACTGGCAAGGATGTGGGGAACAAGAAATCCTCATGCACTGTTGGTTGGTTGATGAGAGTACAAGTTGGTGCAGTCACTATGGAATTTAATGTGGCTATTCCTTAGAAAACTAGAAATACATTTACCATATAATCCAGCTATATCATGCCTGGGCATATACCCAAAGTACTCTGTTTCCTACTGTAGAGATATATGGTTATTGGTGTTCATAATTGCTCTTTTCACAAGAAGTAGGACATAGAAACAGTCCAGATATGTATCAACTAATGAATGGACAAGGAAAATGTGGTACTTATATGCAATGGGATTTTATTTAGCTGTAAAGAAAAATTAAACTATGAAATTTGTAGGTAAGTGGATAGAGCTGGAAAACATCATACTGAGTGAGGTGACTCAGACCTAGAAGACAAATGTGTCATGTTCTCATTCATATATGAATCTTAGCATCAAATTCTTAGATTTGAGTGTTCAACACAGATTACCTATAGAATACAGGAAACTAGAAAGGACTGATGATGGAGAAGGGAAGAAAGACCTTAAGTAGGTCTTTCTTGGTAGTAGAAATTAATGGGTAATATGAAGTGGAATGCGGGAACAATGGGGCAGGAGGTTTAAGTGAGGAGAGGGGGATGTGAGTAGGGCAGAGAAGGGGTGGTAGAATGGATAATTAACACTAAAAATATTTGAAAAAGTTATATGGAAATTTATATTCATATAAAAGAGTTCCATTGGGGTTACCTTACACAAGGATAATGAACCTCCTAGAAGCCATACTTGTTAAATAAAAAGCACAGTGTCTAGTGTTTGGTGGCATAATCCCCTCAATCTGACTTTCAGTTGTTTGTCATTGGTATCCTGGAGAGCACCCCAAACAAAAAGGCTAGTGCCTTTGCTCTTGGTTGCCCACCAGAACTTGATGATAAAATCCTATTGCTGAATACACTACACACTTTGATAACAGAACACTGAGAAATCAAGTTGCTATTGACCAAGAAGCTTCCTCCCTGTTAGCTAGTTTTCATAGTGCCCAACATTCTAAGGAAGTTGCTATTGGGGAAGGTAGGATAGACATCTACAGCCTTTTGAAGCTATGAACCCTGTGAACTACAATAATGACCTGTGTAGCAAGATATGTTTATGGGTGCATTAGTGGCACGAATATCATACAGGTAACCAATCACTTTCTGCTTGAATTTAAATCCCAGGACATAGGAATAAAAACGTGCCAGGTACTGTTAATCTGGCCAATGTTCAAAGAATTTACTGCAGTATTTTATCTTACAGAAACTATGAACTATCCAAGACAGAAGGTTTGGAAGTAAAATTTTGCAACTGGTTAATTAGATCTACAGAGAACTTTCACTTTCATTATGTTCTTTATTTTTCTTTTTTTTTATAATTTTACAAAAACTTTATTGAAAATTTCATACATTTACATAAGGTGTTTTGATAAAATCCATGCCCACTACCTCCCCTCCAACATGCCCCACAAAGAGGTAACCCTAAAATATTTTAAGGATTAGATACAAGATCCCAAATACTTCTCCCCGAAGAGGTAACCCTAAAATATTTTAAGGATTAGATACAAGATCCCAAATACTTTTGACATTTTTGGACTTGGAACAGAGTATGTTGCTAACAGGCCAAAGGACATTTTGACTTATAGCCAAGTAACTGGCTACATTTTGGGGGGGGTATTTTTACCCTAACTGCCTAGCCAATTCCTACCTCTTATTCTTATCATGCCATCCTCTACAAGGATTACCCAAATTGCCAATAGGAAAAACGGATGCTGACTGCTCTGGCTTCTTCCATGCTGAACAGGGATGCAGGGTGAGGCAGCTGGAGTACCCCTTCAGTGGGTCTACTAAAAGACTACCAAATTGCATAACTTTTGTCTCTACGGGGAGAAGAAAGTCCTTGAATCATGAATAGGATATGTGAAGGAGGAGTAAAGGCATGAAAATTAGCATTACAAGTTCTAGATAGGGAACTAGAAAAAAGTCAGAACAGGGCAATTTTCAAATGTTCATATGAAAATCCATTGGAGTTTCTTGACAAAGACTTCCAAAAGCCCCTCTATTGGGTTCTTTCTAATTTTTCTTTTGTCTTCAAAAGGCTAGTTTTTTACTAGTTGGCTGGGAAAAGTGGCTGGATACTCAGGTGTGGATCCAGTGACCCTGCTTGGCACTCTAATGAATGAGCATAACCATCAGCAAGCCCAATTGTGACTATGTTTAGCGATTAGGCTCAGTGGCAGTCATGATGATGGTAGTTATTTCATGCAGAAGGGACTGCTGTATAGCATCATCTTATTTAAAGGACCTGGGATTTAAAAAGGATTTGGTGCTAAGATCCACATCTGAGGGAGAACATATGTCGTTTGTATTTCTGAGTCTCTGTTACTTCCCTTAGTATAAGTTTCTAGATCTATCCATTTACCTGCAAATTTCATTATTTCATCTTTCTTTACTGCTGAGTAGAACTCCATTGTGTAAATGTACCACAAAGGGAAAATGAAGAGAATGAAAAAGGAAATTAGAATAAAAAGGCCCAGGACTAGGTAGGGGTCCATGTAGCCACGTTGGGTGCCAGTTGTTGCTGTTAGGCCAGTCCTCTCTCCCACAGTGGGGGCAGGGGATGAGTAGGTGCAGAGTCAACGACACAGACTGGGGGAGACTCACTGTGTTGCAAGCAGAGCTCTCGTTTACTGCATACAGGGAGCAACCTTTATACCCCTCCCTGTCCTCCCATTGGTCCCTGAGTCTGAGATGTTTCTCTCTCATTGGTTCTTCGGGCATGTCAGCAATCTCCAGGTCTCCCGGCAGAATTTAGGTTAGGTCGTCAGACTCAAAACAGGAAGCCCCGCCTTGGCCTTTCCCTCCACAATTAGTGATGACGTCTTCTAAGATGCTTCTTAGCCATCTTCTTCTTTTGATAACTCTGCTCAGCTCCTTTGCCCATCTTTTAATTGGGTTCCTTCATGTCCTGATTCCCTGTTTTTGAGTTCCTTATATATTCTGGATGTTAAACCTCTGTCAGATGTGTAGCTGGTGAAGATTTTCTCCTATTCTGTGGGTATTCTCTTCACTTTTTTGATTGTTGCTTTTGCTGTATAGAAGGTTTTTAGTTTAGTGAGGTCTCACTTACTGACCGCTGACCTTAATTCCTGAGCAACTTCTGTCTGATTTAGAAAATCCTTTCCTACACCTATATCTTGTAAGTTACTGCCAATATTTTCTTCTAATAGTTTCAGGGTTTCCAGTTTCACATTGAGGTCTTTGATCCATTTCAAGTTGACTTTAGTGCAAGGTGAAAGATAAGGATCTAGTTTCATTCTTCTACAAGTGGAGATCCAGTTTTGCCAGCACCATTTGCTGAACATGCTGTCTTTCCTCCAGTTAATGTTCTTGAAAAAAAACGCCATGAGTTTGTGTAGTGACTCCGGCTTCGTCCATTGTTGATTTTGAGCTTTATTGCTTTGTGGTCCAATAGAATGCATGGAATTATTTAAATATTTTTGTATTTGTTGAGGTTTGTTTTGTGGCCCAGTATGTGGCTAAATTTTTAAAACGTTTCATGACATGCTGAGTAGAAAGTGTATTCTTTGGTGTTTGGGTGGAATAACCAAAAGATGTCTGTTAGGTCCATTTGATATATGGTATCATTTAATTCAGACATCTCTCTGTTTATTCTTTGTCCAGTTGACCTGTCTAATGGAGACAGTGGAGTATTGAAGTCCCCTACTATTACTGGATTGGGAACAACCTGTGTCTTAAAGTCCTGTAGTGTTGTTTTAATGAATTTGGGTGCACCAGAATTTGGTGCATATATGTGAAGAATTGTAATATATTCTTGGTTAACTGTTCCTTTGATCAGAACGAAGTGACCCTCCTTATCTCTTCTAATTAGTTTTACTTTGAAGTCTATTTTGTCAGATATTAGAATTGTAACCCATGCTTGTTTCTTAGTGCCATTTGCTCAGAATATTCTTTTCCATCCTTTTACCTTAACGTAATGCCTGTCCTTGAATGTGAGATGGGTTTATTGCAGACAGAAAATAGATGGATTTTGTTTCTTAATCCATTCGCTTAGCCTGTGTCTTTTGACTGCAGAGTTCATTCCTTTGATATTTAAGTTTATTATTGAAAGGTGTGTATTAGTTGCTGTCATCTTAATTGCTGTTCATGTTCTCTGTGTAATTTTGTGTTTCCTAGATATCTTTGTTTAGTTTCTTTTGTTGCCCCTAGGTATAGTTGTTTCTCTCTCTGTTCTCTGTATTGCTTCAAGTATTCTTTGAACGGCTGGTTTTGTGGACATGTATTCTTTCGGGCTATTTATGTCATGGAAGAATTTCCTTTCCCCCTCAACTATAATAGACATTTTTGCTGGGTAAAGTATTCTGGGCTGGCATCTATTGTCATGTACAACTGGAAATACCTTGGTCCAGGCTCTTCTGGCTTTCATAGTTTCCATTGATAAGTCAGCTGTAATTCTGATAGGCTTTCCTTTGTGTGCGATTTGATTTTCTTTTGCTTCTTTCAGTATTCTCTCTTTGTTCTGGACAGTTATAAGTGTTTTTACTATGCTATGTCGTGGGGGAGTTTCATCCTGTCTATTTGGTGTTCTCTGTGCTTCCTGTATTTGTATGTGGATGTCTTTCCTTAATTTCAGGAAATTCTCTTCTACAATCCTGTTAAAGATCTGGTCAACGCCATTAACCTGAAATTCTTCTCCTTCCTCTATTCCTATGATCTGAAGATTTGGTCTTTTCACGGTGTCCCACATTTCTTGCATATCCATACCTCTATTTTTTTACTTTTTTATTTTTATTTTTTAATATTTTATTTATCATTTTTATTTTATGTGTATGAGTGTCATGCCTACATGTGAGTGCACCCGTGTTGTGCATTGCCAACGAGGACAGAAGAGGCTGTCGGATCCCCTGGAACTGGAGTTATAGACAGTTGTTAGCTGCCATGTGAGTCCTGGGATTTGAACTTGGGTCTTCTGCAAGAACAGTCAGTGTTCTTAACCATTGAGCTATCTCTTCGGGCCCCCATTCATGTATTTTTTTAAATTGTCCGTACTCTTTTCTTGAGTGGTCCAATTCTTCAAAGTTATCCTCCAGTGTTAATATTCTGTTTTCCATTTCATTCATTCTAGAGGTGAGGCTTTACTCTGTTGTTTCAAGTTGGCTTATTGAGTTTTGCACTTCCTTCTTGATTTCTGCCTGAGTTTTTTTCAGTGTTTCTCTTTTGTGACTTTATTCAGAAGTTTATCCCTCTCTTCCTTTAGCTCTTTGTTTGTGTGTTCTTTAAATTCGTTGAATTCCTTGATCATGTTTATGATTGTTCTTTTTTTCTTATGATTGTTCTTTTAAATTCAATGTCATGGGTTATCTCTAGATGGTTCTCCTTGTAGAACTCTTCTAAAAGATTGGTGGGCTTTGCTGGGGACATAGTGTTTTGGCTTTCCATTTTATTATTCTTTTGTTGTGGTTTTGGCATGTGAATTTCTTTTGTTGCTTATGATTTTGATATGAGAATTAAGTTGAAGTATGCTTCTGTTAGTATTATCCGGGTGCCTAGATGCTTTCTTTATTGGTTATGTAAGCTGGTTGGTACAGGGTTCAGTTTCTCTCATGTTTATGTTCGAGGGAATTGATGGCTTTATATCAGCTATTCAGGGGTACCCACAGAAGCCCAATTCAGGTTACAGTCAAGTATACTCAGGCTTCCTTCTGGATGTGGAGGCAGGATCCAGGTTCTCTCAGGTAGTCCTGTGCATTGTCAACCCTATGCCAGAGGGGGGACTGGGGGCAGAAATCGGCACTCTCTGGTGCTCTGCTGAGATCTCATCCTTAGCCTACCAAAGCCACATCTGCCCTGGGGCCTTGAGAGGGGTCTCACAAAATACTAGGTAGGAGGATGGTATGGCACAATTAGGGGAAACTCACCACCATGTGGAGGCAGTATCCATCAGCTGCCAGGCTGTCCCCTAGTTTTTCAGGCCCTCTGGTAGTTGGAGGCCAGGGGGGTAGAAATCGGCACTCTCTGGTTCTCTGCTGAGATCTCATCCTTAGCCTACAAAAGCCACATCTTCCCTGGGGCCTTGAGAGGGGCCTCACAAAATACTAGGTAGGAGGATGGTATGGCACAATTAGGAGAAACTCACCACCACATGGAGGCAGTATCCAGCAGCTGCCAGGCTGTCCCCTAGTTTTTCAGGCCCTCTGGTAGTTGGAGGCCAGAGGGAGGCCAGAACCTGGCACTCTGGTGGTCTGCTGAGCTCAGAGCACCTACCAGATGGAGGTCGGAACCCACCCTCTCAGGCTGTCCAAGAGGATCTCAGCCCTAGCCCACCAAAGCCAGATCTGCCATGGGGCCTTGGGAGGGGCCTCACAAAATCCCAGGTAGGGGGATGGTATGGCTTAATTAGGGGAAGCTCACCACCACGTGGAGGCAAGATCTGAGGGCTGTCAGGCTGTCTCCTGCATTCTCAGGCCCTCTGGTAGTTGGAGGCCAGAGGGAGGCCAGAACCCCAGACTCTCTGGCAGTCTGCTGAGCTCCAAGCAGCTACCCTGAAGGAGGAGGTCAGGTATATTCTTGATTTTTCAATTCAAGTAGCAATATAAAAATCTAATTAACCTGAAACTGAATCTGTATTAGTTGCTTTTCTGTTTGCTGAGATAAGCCACCATGACAAAAGCAAATTATGGAAGGGTTTATTTGATTTATGATTCCAGTGGGATAAGTATCCATCATGGCAGGAGAGGTTTGCAGGAGGCAGCCAGAGCAGAAAGCTGGGCATTCACATCTTCAAGTTATAGAATCTAATTAACCTGAGACTGAATTCTGTTTGCTGAGATAAGCCACCATGACAAAAGAAAATTATGGAAGGGTTTATTTGATTAATGATTCCAGTGGGATAAGTATCTATCATGGCAGGAGAGGTTTGCAGGAGGCAGCCAGAGCAGAAAGCTGGGCATTCACATCTTCAAGTAGAACAGGAAGCAGAGTGTGAAAATGGAAGTAGAGCGAGGCTATGAACTCCCAAAGCGTACCCTCAGTGATGTGCTTCCTCTAGCAAAGCTAAGCCTCCTAAGCCTCCATAAACAACACAACAAAAAGGGGGCCAAGTATTCAAATAGTTGGAGCCTATGGGGACATGTCTCATTCAAACCACTACTCCCTAACCCCCATACGTTTGTGCCCATATCATAAAGCAAAATGCATGTAATCAAACATTGAAAGTTCCCATTGAACAGTCTCAACACTGTTCAAAAGTCCAGTCTCTTCTGAGACTCAAGGCAATCTCTTTAACTCACCCCCTATCAATTAAAAAAGAAATTTTATGCTTTTAACATTCATGGAACCAAATATGTATTCCCATTAAAAAAGGAGGAATGGGGCATAGTAGAGAAATACTGGATGGAAGTAAGACCAGATCCCAGCAGGGCAAACATAAAATCCTATAGATAGATCCAAGTTCTATGCCTGGGAATTCCATTCCTAAGGGCTTAAGTGGCTCAGCTCTTCTGGCTTTGCTGCCTACCACATTTATTACTCTCTTTGGCTGGTACCACTCCCTCTTTATAGCTCTCTTTAGGTTCTGGAATCTTTAACAATTGGGGTCTCCAGTACAAGTCAGGCTTTACCTACACAACCTCACTCTGATTTCTCATGGTGTCTTGGTCTCCTAGGTCCTTCTTTTCACAGGCACACTCTGTTACTTGTTGTCTGATGTCAGCAGCTCTCTGATGCTGCAGAGGAAGAAACAATGCCCCTCCCCCACTCTTGTGTCTTTCGTGCCTCTAAATCTAGAACCACACAGGTGGCACTGCCAAGTTTGACTGTCAGCTTGAGATAAACTGGCTCCCTTCATCCACATTACCAGAAGCTTCTGTATGTTGTGGTTTTCTAGGAGCATAAACATCCTTAGTTCTTTGATTTTCACAATTTTGAAGCTCATCTGGATGGAGTCTTGCCCTGTGGATGCTTTTTCCATTGCTTTGTAGAGTAGAAGGCTTCTCTTTAATAGTGTCATTCTCCTTATCAATGAGAGCCTCTCTTCCAGGACATGCCTTGGCTACAACATCAAGCTTTCTATTGCTCTTTTGACCTCCAGAATGTACATTTTGTAGTTCTTTCTGCCCTACTTGTTTTTTTTTCACTGTACACCTGAATAAAATTTGTATATAATGACCATGCCAGAAATTTCTTCCACCAGTGAAATTAGTTCATTACTTTCAAATTTAGCCTCAGATAACTTCTTAGGCCTCAGTCAGATGGCAGCCAGATTCTTTGCCAAAATATTGCACTTTCTGTTTAAGTCCTTGCTTCCCTCTAAAACTACATTGGCCTCAGATGTTCTTTCTTCTTGACTTTTACTTGAATGTCCTGTTAAGCTCTGCTTATAGCATTCAACCACTTTTCTAGTCCAAACTACCAAAGTCTTCTACGTTCGACCAAAACACAATATTGTCAAGTTCTTCACAGGAACACCTCACTCTCTGGAACAAATCATAATAACCAAGGAAACATATACAAGGAACATATACAAGGAACAGTTTGTTAGGCTTATATTTCCAGAAGGATAACAGTCCATAATGGCAGGGGAGGCAGGCCAGGAGGCAGCCAGAGCAGAAAGCTGAGCACTCTTATCTTCAAGCAGACACAGAGCAGAGAGTAAAACTAGAACTGGGGCAAGTCTCTGAACTCTCACAGCCCATCTCCAGTGAAGTGCTCCTTCCAGCAAAGCCATACCTCCTGACCTTCTGAAAACAGCACCACCCACTAGGATCAAGTGTTCAAATACCCTCATTCAATCCACTGCAGCATCTTTTTAGACTTTCCTCAAACTTCTCTGAAGTCCTTACCTGAGGCTTCAGCAGGCTATTCTATAATTCTAATAATTTATATGTCAATGTGTCATGTCATAGATGTTAAGAACAGTGAATTTCCTGACATATACAAGTATACTTTAGTTAAACTAGCATTGCATAGGATGCACAATGGTGAATAAGACCTTCCCTGAGTTCACAGAGGCTAATACTTCCAGAACACATGTCTTGATGTCAGTTCAACTCACTGAGAAACTAGGATAGGAGAGAGTCAAGGATGGTTCCTGTGTGTTTCCTCCACCTAGCAAATGCTACAACCATCAAGGATTAATTGCTGGTGTCATTGCCAGATTAGCTACAGCAATAACTGGGTAAGTCTTGATGAGGAAAACCACATTGTTGAGCCTGTCTTTGGCTTCTCCCTCTGCCAAATGGCTACAGAATCCTGGGATGAATAGAGAATATAAATGCCAGATATGGAATATGCATAGATATTCCAGTCTATGATTCAGAGATTGAGATCGCCCTCCCTCCCTTCCTCCCTCCCTCCCTCCCTCCCTTGCTCCCTCCCTTTCTCTCTCTCTGTCATAATTTGGTTGAGATTTTATGGCCATACTTAGACAATATTTCCTCTAGCAAATTTCCCCCTAGATCCCAAGAGTTAGATACCATTCATGTGTCAAATTATGGCTGTCATTTCATCACATTATCATATTTGCAACACTGAATTATAGTTGGCTCTAAAGTAAAATTTCGGCCTGGAGAGATGGCTCAGTAGTTAAGAACACTGGCTACTCTTGCAGAGGATCTAGGTTCAGTTCCCACACCCACATGGCAGCTAGCAACTTCTCTAATTCCAATTCCAGTGGATCAAACACCTTCTTCTGGTCTTTGTGGGCTTTGCAGTACATAGGTAGACCTACATTCATACAGGCAAAACACTCATATACTTACAGTTAAAATTTTTTAAAAATTTAAATTTTAACGTAAAATTTCTACTTTAAAATACTTGAAGACAGGCTTTTTTCTATTTTTGAATTTCTAGTTTTTAGTTCTTATATGTGATTTTGTGCTTTTTGTCAATACTTGTTGAGAATAACTTGTCTTTGCATTTTTTTTAATCCATAGCTTGCTGGAAATGTACATTTGTACATGTTTTGAATTTTTAACTGAATTTTGAATTTTCCCTGAGTGCTGACTCAAACTCAATATCTATGTTCAAGAACTTATAATGATGTGTCCCCTGCCTTGATATGGTGATGGTGTGATAGCTAACTTTGTCTACTTGAGTGGATTAAGGGAGGCAAGTGTGGAATGTGAGGCATCAATTCCCCACCATGATGGACTCTATCCCTCTGGGACTGTAAACACAAATAAACTTTTCCATCTAGAATTTCCCTTAGTCTTGGTGTCTTATCACAACAGCCTAAAAGTAACCAATAGAGTCATTGATATCTTTTCTCAATCTTATTTTATCAATTTTGAGATTATCCCAGTTTCCTCTAGATTTTAGCCACCCCTTTGAGTATTATAAATTATTTTCTGTGATGTGAAATATTTGACCTTTTAATGCCCTCAGAAGTATTTTATTATGAAGCTGGATAAGCTGATTAAGAAAATGGTAACAGTGGCCTGGAAAGATGCTCAGTGATTTAGAGCACTGACTGCTCTTGCAGAGGACCGGGGTTCGATTCCCAGCACCCACAGGGCAGCTACGAACCGTCCTTAGCTCCAGTTCCAGGGGAATCTGATGCCCTATTCTGACATCTGCAGCATTGCACAACATGGATACACTCACATACATGCAGGCAATACAGTCATACACATAAAATAAAAATGATAAATAATTTTTTTTGGTGTTTTTGAAACAGGGTCTCCCTGTAGCTTTCCCAGATTTCCTGGAACTCACTATGTAGACCAATCTAGCCTTGAACTCACAGTGATCCCCCTACCTCTACCTCCTGAGTGCTGGGATTAAAGGCATGCACCACCAAAATATTTTTTAAAAAGATGGTAACAGATGGTATTACCAAACAAAAAATATAAAACACCAATTTTAATGGATAGATGGTATAGTGTCTTAAACACATAGCATTTTCTTACTATTTGATTCATCATAACTTAAGTTTGAGCCATCATAAAGAAAATAACTAGACAACAATTTCATGAGAACAGAATGAGTAATTCTGTGTGAATATTTTTAGGGGCTTCATATACAGTGATGGATTTCTTTCCAAATAGTACAAATCATTTTCTGCTTATATCAATATCATTTCACAGTTCATGTTTCAACAGTTCTCAATATTAGAACTTTTATTGAAATTATCTTTATCATAAATTGTATGATTAAATGGTATTTTATTGACTTTATATTTAGCTGAATGGTTTTGCACTTTATCATATTTTGATAAATCCTTGTATTTCTTTTATGTGAGTTGTATGGAATGATAGTTTGCTATATACCTGTTGCCGTTTGTGGATATTTACTATTAATATATACTTCATCATGAATTTACAAACATCATATTATTGCATTTTTGTGAAGAAATGAATTGTATTTTATTTTTTCTTTTCTTTTACTAATTGAATTTTGTGATGTACATATAACATAATTTGATGGTAGTTATATCCTCTCTTCTACCCCATGTCCCCTTATTGCCCCTCCATATACATTATATATAGATTATACATTATATATATATATGTATATGTATGTATATTTGGACTATAGAGTCTAATTTATGCCCCCAAATGTCCTTCAGTATGGGTCCATGCTGGAGTCTGGTTAATCTACCAAGAGTCACATTCTTTCTTGGCAGAGACTGTCTCTCTCTCTGCCCCTCCACACAGCCATCTGTTTCCTCAATTTCTTTAGGTGGCATGGAGCTTCTTAACAACTTCCTCATATCTATGCTGGGAAGTTTTTCTCTGGCTTGAGTTTGTAGGGGACCTACTGTCGCTATTGCTGTGTTCATTCACCACCTCTGACTCTTACAGGGTCTCTGTGCCCCCCTCCTCATTCTGCAATGATCCCTGAGATTTGGGGCAGGAGTTGGATATAATTTTTCTACTTATAAATAATGCTCCATAGGCTCTTGTTCTCTGCATGTTGTCCACTTGTAGTTTCTGTTAATTACCATCTGCTACAAAAGGAAACTTCTCTGGTGAGAGTTGTGAGATGCATTAATCTATGAATATAACATTAAGTCATCAGGATTCAGTTTAATATGATAACTGTTTAGTAGGAAACTAGTATCAGGTTTCCCCTGCCTTATGCCCTACTTAACCTCAGGTTCTGAAGCCTGATATCAATGTGAAGTGTGGGTTCCAACCTAGGAAGCACGGCTTAAATCCAATTAAAGAGTGATGGGTTACTCCCATAATATTTGTGCCACTATTGCACTGGTGGGCATATCTTGCCAGGCCAGCTGTTCTTGTAGTTCACAAGATTCACAGCTGGGTAAGGTTGATGTTTATTTTTCCTTCTGATAGGCTACGTAGCACCTTCCAGTGATATGAATGCTAGTCAATGGAGAGGCACTCTCAAGTCACCACCAGTTTGATTTTCCTTGTTTGTTCTATAGCTCATGTATGTCATGTATTCAGCAATAGGCTCTTAATTTTTTAAAAAACTTACTTTTGGAGGTAGAAATTCTTTAAATTGATTCTCACAAAAAGACAGATCAGCTCCTTTCAAGGGTAAATAACTATTCCCTCAGTATTTCTATGTAACTCAAGCTGAGCTCTTTGCAGTGACTATTTTCCTTGAATTGAATTTACTATTCAGACCACAGTTTTAGGTATGATTTTCATTCATCAAAACCATATATTGCAGCTGGGCATGGTGGTGCATGCCTTTAATCCCAGCCCTTGGGAGGCAGAGGCAGGCAGATCTCTGTGAGTTCGAGGACACCCTGTTCTACATAGCAAGTTCCAGGCCAGCTGGGGCTACAGGGAGACCTTGTCTCAAAAAGACAACCCTCCATATTTTGCATGAAATAGTAATGGAATTAAGAACTTTTGGGTTCTTATATCACCATATATAGACTATTTCCCTCTTTTTATTAAAGCAAACAATTGCTCATATTTAAGGTACACAACTTAATGAGTTTGTATATATTCAAACTTCTGTGATACCATCATTAGAGTAAAGGAATTAGAGATAACAAATGCTTCCAAGAGTTTTCTTGTGTTCCTTTGCTTTTATTTTAGTTTTATGGCAAGAGCACTTAACATGAGACCCAGCCTCATAAAAAACCTTCAAGTGTACAAATTTTTATCAGAAATTATATCTAACTATCATGTGTCCATTTTCTCTGTAAATGAATATGAAGATTAATTTCTAAAGTCATTTGATATTGTATTTAATAAGAATATTAAAATATTTGATTGCATATAGATTATTAAACGCTGGTATTTAGTTAGTATTTTCTAAGGAATGAAAACTCAAAATACTCTGTTTTCTGAGGGGACACAGTCTTATGTAGTTCAAGCTGGCCTAAATCACTATTTAGCTGAAGATGACTTTGAACTTCTGATCTTCTTGACTCCACCTCCTAAGTGCTAGATTTAGAGTCATGCACCACTATGCCAAGCTAACAAAGTACTCTCAATGCAACAAATACAGAATGTTCTTTTAATAAGAAAATGACAATAATTCCTGGAAGGCGTATTCTATAGTTAATTGCATTTTAAGTGACTATAGACGATGTAAGATCTCAATAAACATAGGCTCATGTGAAGGATCATGCTCAGCCATTTACATAATTTCATTCAGTTTTAAACTCAAAGCTTGTCATTGACTCTAAGAAACAATTCATCTATATCTTTAATAGTCAAATCAGTTTACATTTTAGCATACAATCTCTCTTATATGTGACTGAAAATAAATAAGCTCTATTGTGTAATACTTGCTTTGTCCTAATGGAATTTAATGAATAATTCACCAAGAGATCACTTAGGTTTATAGAATTTTAAACAGGTATCCTCTAAGCCTTGAAATCTCAACAATAAATAATCCTTGATTTTAAGCATTTGAAGCGTAGGAAAGCCTTGATTAAAAAAAAACACTAAATTATTGAAATCAATTTAATGCTATTTTCTCTAGTTAATTTTTCTAGTTTACTCATAAGTATCTCTGAAAATCAATTAATGTGCAGACTGCAACAACAGAGAAATGTTTTCATATATGGATATATGCTACCAAAATATAAATACCTAATTCTGAAAGACTTCTAATATCTATCTCCAGACCTTAGGGACTAAAACTAATGAGAGAAACACACAAATAAACTTCTAGCAAAGTTAGTTAACTGTATTTTCATTTTTTCTGAAATCTAATTTAACCCTACTTCCAATTCTTTTTTCTTAGTTGCTTTGTTTGTTTGTTTGGATTTAATTCATGCTTCTATGGAACTTGCTATGTAGCTGAGGCTCAGTAGAGCCTTCCAAGAGCTAGGATGATATCTAGTTCATGGTTCTACCTCTCACTCCTGATCTATAGTTCTCCAGAGGAGGGAATAGCTTTCCCTTGTGCCTGGAACCCTTCAAGTGTTTGAAGAGCATATGAAGTCATGCCTAGGTTTAACATCTCTCTTTAATTTTTGGCTGCTTTTCAGTATCAGTCATCTTTTCCTTCAAAAGTAGTAACAAGTCTGAAATTACTCCATTGATGAGAGAAAAAATGACTCTTACTTTTCTTCAGATCACAATTAGATGTTATTATTTTTTTCTTTTTTTTTTTTAGCTTATTTTTTTCTCTTTTTTTTTTAGCTTGGAGAACATAGGAAAAAATACTTCTGACAACTGTGAAAAGCATTGAGGATTTGTTCAGCTCCTTGATGAAACTAGAGAACTGTTCTGGATAAAATCCCTTGGATTTGTGCTAGATCTGATGATTAAATTATTCTGTGCTGATGTGCATCTAACTGGGATGCTTAGAGATAGAAACAGTAAAGAACTTTTTTTTTTAGCTTGGAGAACATAGGAAAAAATACTTCTGACAACTGTGAAAAGCATTGAGGATTTGTTCAGCTCCTTGATGAAACTAGAGAACTGTTCTGGATAAAATCCCTTGGATTTGTGCTAGATCTGATGATTAAATTATTCTGTGCTGATGTGCATCTAACTGGGATGCTTAGAGATAGAAACAGTAAAGAAATAGATAATGTAGAATACAATCATTTTGCACAATTTTAATTGATTTCATGTGTTTCCTAACTGCAAACCATGAATAAAACCTAATTGATGGCCTTGAAAGTCTAAGAATATCATTTCACTCTATGTTTTACATTCTGTGCATTACACTTTGCCCATTTGCATTTCTATAATGTCATACTTTTATGCTCAACAATTACAATGGGAACTTTTTATTATTAGCATGCCAGGGCTAGGGTTGTAGCTCAGTTGGTAGAGTGCTTGCACAAGTCACACAGAGTTCTAGGCCTGATCTCCACCAATGCATAAAATTGGAGGTAGTGGTGCATGCTTATAATCTCAGCCCTTGAGAATTGGAGGCAGGAGGATTAGAAGTTCAAGATCATCCTCAGTAAGCTACAGAGTGAAGTCAAGGCTAGTCTGGGCTGCATAAGACCCGGTTTCATCAACAGAAACAAACAAACAAAAAGAGCACGTCATAATTATTATTTAGAAATATATCTGAAATGTTGTGAACATTTTTTTACATATAGTGGGGAAGATTTCTTGTCTTTTTTAGTGCAAAAGAGTAAAATAGTGTCGCCTCTGATCAGATAAATGAGGTATATGTGTGATTATCTTATAGCTGAGCAAATTGTGAAAATAATTAAATCCAGCTGGCTAATGAAACGTGCTCATTTCTGATGCAATATCAGGTGTCACCTCAAAGAGCTGGTCCAACTTCTTAAGTTTATTAAGACATCTTTACTTATACAGCATTCATGAAGTTAGTATTAATTAAACACAAATTATGCTCTAGACTTTGTGTGAGACATTATATTAAGACTTATTAACAAATTTCCTGGGTTTGGTTTCATTTTAATATTTTCCTTGTCTTATTTTCTTTCATTTACTTTACGGAAATTCTTTCATCTTGCAGAACCACCACCTATTTTCTTAAGATTGCATGCAATTATTTATATTCATCTCCATGAGTATAAACCATTAGCAGAAACCATTTGAGTTCATGGTGATAGTACCACTAATTAGTATTTTCCATGTAACATCTTTTAATTCCTTAAAATTAGGTGCAATGTATTTTACTGCTTCAAAACACAAAACAAGATTTATTTCTGAGCTTGAATATCAGTTCTGTATCTTTCTGATAAGTGGTTTATAATATGAATATTTGGTATTTTATAGTGTAAAATATATAAATCAAAACTATTTTTCATTGCTTAGAGTAATCAATTCTCACAACCATTAAAACCACATTTCCAAATAAAACATTCTGTAGCTCATAGAAGCAAGATACTTGGCAAAATTCATTTTCATCATAATTCATCTTTACCTCATTTTGGTCCTATTTTCTTTTATCTAGAAATGTAATATGGGCTATGCAGTCATAATAGAAATGATCTTCATGCACCAGGGCAGAGTGTAGAATTCTACTATAGGTATTATTACACATACAGAGAAAAATCTCAACTGGGATTTGCTTTTGAGAAATCCATAGTTCTACTTCCTTTCCAGTACCCATGTTTCTTTTATATGTATGTATTATTTTTGATGTACAAAACTCTTAAGTTACATCATTCTTTTTTCAGTCAGTGAGAATTTGGCCACTGCAACGATGGTAAAGAAATGTGCTATGGTTGAGAGCCCACCATGAGTACTTTTTGTGACTATTTTATGCTATTGGATTGGAGAATATAATATTTTTCTACATGACTATGTGACGCCTTAATTTTATCTTTACTTCCAATAAGGCTCTGTAAACAGTGAGAAAAAATAAGACACTTCCTAACGTATATAGTTCTAAAGTGCTGAAAATCTTTTAGATAAGAGCAAATTTAAAGGGTGAAATCCTGGCACT
>NW_008350535.1:1069812-1070173 GCF_000622305.1 Nannospalax galili
AAATATAAATTTTATTGTAAATACAATATAGATTCACTAGTGGAATTGTTGGAATTTCAGTTTGTAGAAAAGAGGTTCTGTATTTCTTTAGGATATGCCAGCTTGGGTTGGATAAATGACAGGAATTAGGTGTGGAAATGTAGCTCAGAGGTAGGAGCTTTGCCTACTCGGATGATTCCTGAATTCAGCCCCTAACTTTGCAGAAAAACAAAAGGAAAAAGATTTTGAAATTGGAAGTAGTAATAAAATTTATTAAATAACTAACTGATGTTATGAAGTCAAACAATGGAAGGCAGTATCAGACAGAAAAAAAGAATGATTTCTGTGTTGCATGGGCTTTGTAAATGAAATCCTTTAGTGA
>NW_008350535.1:1070962-1074851 GCF_000622305.1 Nannospalax galili
GTGTGGAAGAGAATTCAGTTTAGTTAGCTAAATACATATTATTTATCTTTATATTATGATATTAATACAAAGGAAACCAATATAAAATAATCTCATGACTTAAATAAGTTCCAACAAATAAGTCATTAATTTAAAGAAGGAAATCCTTCATAATTCAATATTTTACCACAGGAAATTTGGTAAAAGAAAACAAATCATGATCAAAAGCTCTTATATTACTTATAACACTGGCTAGGGTTGTTTCAATGAGAAATGTTCCCATGGGCTCATGTATTTGAACACTAGTCCCCAGTTGAGGTGCCTTTTGGGGAGGTTATGGAATAATAGAGGGTGAATCCCATGAATCTTACTATCTTTGGTTGCTTCAGCTGTGAAATGGGATGAATCCTGTATTTCTAATGGAGCACTGGTGATGCAGAGAGAAAAGCTTGCAGAATTGCTTGATTTTTCTAAGGCTTCTTCCGTGCGAAAGAACTTCCACTCTGGGGATTGCTAAAATGGCTCAATGGGTAGAGGCGCTTGCACCCAGCGCTGACTACCAGAATTGGATCCCTGGATCATACAAGGTGGCAGCTTTGACCTACTCAAACACTCTGTGGTATTTACATATCTACAGCGGGAGAGGGAAAGGAGGAGGAGGAAGTGTAGAGAAGGAGAGAGGGAGAGGGAAGGGGGTGAGACACAAAATAAATACAATAAAAAATTTAAAAAGAACTTTTACTATGGGTGACAAAGGGAAAATACAGAATGGAAACTAAAATAGGTCTAAGAAAAAAAATCACATCTCTAGGTTAAAATAGCACAAAAAAAGCATGTTTAATGTAATAGAAAGTACATCATCTGCAGAAGGGCTCTATTTTCACCTTTATTTTTGTGCCTTAAGGTTTAATATTCTACAGTGAAAAGCTAGTATTAAAGGTCATTTGGGGTCTGTGCTGAAAAAGTGTGGAATCAGCCTTCTTTTTTTCAAACTATGATGGAAGCAGTATTGGGTGGTGCCAACACTCAGTATTAAGGTCACAAAAAGCATTTGCTCTCAATGGTTGAACCTGAAAAGACTGGATTAAGCTGTAGTTTAAAGATTAAAAGGATGGTCTGAAGTGTGCTGTTCAATTTCATTTAAAGATGTGCATTCCTTGTAGAATAATCTTCTCATCTACCATATCCACGTTTTCTGCATAAAAGCACAATATCTGCTTTTCTGATTACTGTGAAAACTTTGGCAACAAATGTGGCCTTTGGCAAGCCAAAAATAGTGCCAACTGCACACATCTTAAAATGCTTATTTAGGAAGCATGTGACAGTGGCTGAGGATATGTCTTGTTGGGCAAAGTGATTGTGGCATAATCATGAGGACCTGAGTTCAGATCACAGGCACTGACATAAAAAGCCAGGTCTGGAGTCACATACTAATAATCTCAGAACTGAAGAACCAGAAAGATAGATGGATCCCCAGAGCTTGCTGGTAGTCAGCATAGCTGAATTGGTAAGCTCCAGGCTCAGGGAATCTTCTTGTCTCAAAATATTAGAGGAAGACACCCAGTGTTGACCTCTGGCCTCCACACACCCACACACAAGCAAGCACATTCACACAGAGACATATAAACTTGTGCACACGTGTGCACATACATACACAAATAAAGCATTTGACAAAATGAAATTGTGCATGATACTTTAACCAAGAGAAATCCATCTGACCATTAAAAATGAATAATCAGTTTCAGCAAATTTTAAATTCCGTCTACATCCAACATTCATCTGAATATTTGTAACCACCCAAGGAGATGATAGCCAAGGCTCCTTCAGGTCTCACCCAGCTGATATCATCGTGGAAGTCGTTAAGAAGCCGTAGAAATATCTTCCTCACACTTGTCATCTTCCTAAGACATAGATTGCATACCAAGTGCTATGAATGAAGGAAAGGAGGGAAGATGTGTGAGCAGATAGGCCTTCCATGTCAGAATCCCCACCCAGTATCTTTTCTACCAGTAATTGGTGTTAATGGTTTTGACAAATAATTTAGAAAAAAACATCTTAATGAATGAGAAGGCCTTTGAGGTTTGGTTCCAGGGCAAAATAACAGCAACATGAGCTTTTAATGTTGATGTCATTTAAGTATTCCACAAGGATGGTGCTGATTTGTAGCAGTGATTTTTAAAGATGTGCTTCATTAAAATCCTGTTTCTCCTCTGTATAAAATAGATTGCAAGTCAAGATGAAGGCACCAAATAGAGCAGATTTCAGGAATGATTGTATTGCTTGCTTTGTGAGTTTAAAAATGAGAGACATTTTATAAATTGGTTTATTTTTAGCACTTACCTTTCTTTGCCACTGCACTGAATGAAATGTAATGTCCAGTACTTTGATATCTTTTGGATAATGCTCTCAAAATAACTGATGGGGTTAAAATACAGATAATGTTTGTGCCTCTGATTTCTGGAAATATGTGAGTCTTCTTAATGAAGTGAACATTTTGCTGCTTTTTTTGTCTTTTTAAATTTAGAAGTAGCTACTATCTAGATCAAAAACTATCTTGAAATCATGCAGGAGACCTAACTGGATGGGGATGAATAAGAATTACACAAAGGTGGTTTCATGTGTTCCTCCATTTTCCCTTGTGCTGATATTTTGGCAAATAGTGTTTTCTGGATATGACAGGGCACTTGGAAACATAAACTCCAGTGGCTGTGGTTGCCTTCACAAGACTTAAACAAGATGAAGCCAATCAATTTCCATCATAGACAGCAAAGGAGCTCAAGAACTCCTAACTGAAAGCTATTGGCAGTTGACTCTGTGAGGACGGAGACAATTTTCTTCATGCATGTGGTCTCTTGTAGTTGCCCATCCTTCAGTGAATGGCTCTATATCCAAGTATATATTATCAGCCATAACTAGGCACAGTGAGTTAAAGAAAATAGGGCATGAAGTTTGAAACAAGATGAGATGGAGGGCTGAAAAGAGGGTACATGGGGGCAGTCAAGGGTAGATACGATCAGAATACACTATATGCATGTATTAGTTCACAAAGAATAAGTAAAAATATATTTTAGAAAATAATATAAAAGTATGAAGGGAACTAATGGGGAGATGAAGGGAGTCTGCAGGAGTGGGAAGGTGATGAGGGGGCTGGGGGTGAATGTTCTCAGGGAAGGTGATGAGGGGGCTGAGGGTGAATGTTCTCAGGGAAGGTGATGAGGGGGCTGGGGGTGAATGTGTTCATAATGCATTATATACATGTATGAAATCATCAAAACTTAAATTTTATAGCATTAGAAAAAGAAGATACTGGGAGCTATAAACTGCTATATCGAAGATGATGGTACCATAAACTGGAACGTGTATCCCTTGTGATCTTGAGGATCATTTGTTTCACTAATACATGATTTCATTGCTTGTCAAAAAGAGACACTGTTGACTGTTGAAGGTGAAATGAGAAGATCGGCTTCAGTGGAGAAAAAAAAAACAGGTGTTTTCTGGCAAGAATCTGATGTTTGCAGGGAATACACAGGTGTGAGTGTGTGTGTGTGTGTGTGTGTGTGTGTGTGTGTGTGTGTGTGCAAGAGAGGGCTTTGGGGAAGGTAGCCTCCTGGGGGCTCTTTTCACAATTTGGAAAACACCAGTGCATGACAAAGTTCCCTGGCTCTGTTGGCAAAGTAGATAACGTCACATGCACATTGCACAGAAAGCAGGCCTGAGTATATTTGCCAGCCAGATGTTGCAAGATAGTTTGTTAGCACCGTGCCTTTAGATGATAGATGTCTCTATTCATCTTAGTCTGGATGGCTGTAATGGAGTCGTAGGCAAAATACACCCATATTAAAATTTTCTAGCATTTTATGAGCTCTCCTCTCTCTCTCTCTCTCTCTCTCTCTCTCTCTCTCTCTCTCTC
>NW_008350535.1:1074905-1078384 GCF_000622305.1 Nannospalax galili
ATTTTGATTATATAAGAAATATGTATTTCCCTTTGGTCATACCTTTTTTCATAAGCTTAAGGAAACATTTGTGCTGAGTTTTGTGTTACATATAGAAATATTCCCATAGTATCTTTAGATTCTCAGATTTCTTCATGAGTTCCCAAGTTTTCGAGCGGATTATCTTTCTTGGTGGGGTTGTCTATATCATTCATCAAAGTTGGAAGTCATGTTATTAGCTATATTTGTTGCTGTTACCCTATTCCTAAGAGAAAATTAAAGGAGGAAGGATTTATTTTGGATCAAGATTTAAAGGAATATAGGCCACTGTATTCTGCCATAGTAGGACCTTATGACTGGAACCTTCATATCCTAACAAATCAGGAAGTAGAGAACTCACCCTACAAACCTCAATTCTTGCTCCAATGGCCCTTAGTCTGCTATATAGTTCCTATGTCAACAAGGTTTCACAATTTCCCCAAACAATACAGTCAACTAGGGAACACATATTCATGCACACAAGTCTTTAAGACACATTTCAATCCAAACAATAATAAGTATAATTTTTTAATTTTGCTATTAAGGTTATTTATTCATAAAACATCCTACTTGGCTAAGTATTTTAAAAAAATATTTTCCTACTATTAATAGAATTTTTCCTGTAATATGTTTAAATAAAATCAGCAAACATGAACATGTAGCATAATTAAATTTATAGGCTATTTTTAGCAAGAAGCATTTCTGACTTTGATATTTGAACGTGTATTATTTCCTAGTATCAGAATATTTCTTTGGTTTAGCATTCTTAAATCATTACATGCAAAATTGGCCATTAGCTCAACAACTTTTAGAGCTTTTTTCCCTATGAAAACAATTTGATTATTTCATAATATTCTTGTGCAATTTCAAGGCTTCTGAGATGATCATGATTTTAAAATTTTTGCCTTTTACTTTTGATTTCTCAATTTGTTACATAAATATATAAATGATAGCACACTATTAAGCATGCTTCTTTAGCACTTAAAAAGGATAATAAAGGACAAATCTATGTATAAGTTTGTGGGAACAAAAGGAAAAAGATATGAAAGAAAATGTTTAGCATATTAGTGAAGAACTTTTTTTCCAGTGAAAACCTATGCTACATATTTTTTCATTAATCCTGTCTACCATCATCATTGTAAGAAAAATTATAATAAATGTACGGTTGCTTTCTCTTTGCTGTGACAAAATTCTAAATAAAAGCAAGTTAAGGAAAGAAGAGTTTATCTGGGCTCAGAGGTTGGGGGTTCATTCTACTAAGATGGTGAATTCGTGTGGGAGGATCATGAGGCAGCTGGTCACATTGTGTGTACAATCAGGAAGCAGAGACAGATGAATGCTAATGCTCAGTTTACTTTCTCCTTATAATTCAGTCCAGGACCCAAGGCCAAGAATGGTGCCCCCCACTCTCAAGGTGGGTCTTTTCTCTTCACTTTAACATTTTTTGGAAACCCTCTGATAAGCACACTGTGAAGTATGCCTCCATGAGGATTCTAAATCCAATCAAACTGATAACTAACTATCACAACAAATATCGCTGGATAGAGTGGTGAATATTTAGAAAGAAAATAAACAGTTGTCTATTGATCCATAACCAACCACCCCGAAATTTAAATGTTAAGGCAATTAGTTGTATTTGTTTGTGATTTTTCACCCTGGGCGGGGATCAGGGACTGCTTCTGCTGTTCTTGCCAGTGGACAGACATGGAACTGTAGTCAGCTGACAGGTCATCTAAGCCTGAGCTCAATTGTGATAATGAAAATGTAAGTATTACTCTGGGCAAGGCTATCTCCTGTTGATACCTGCGACACATTCCCTCAGGACACAGAGGCCTGTTAATCATTTTGGTTCCAACTATCACTTAGTGTTTGACTTAGGTGTTGCTACCTATTTCTATAATGAGACCATGTAACAAACAGCAAATACTTTGATGATATACAAAAATAAGCACGTATTGTCAGCAAATTGGAATAGTCACATGGATGGCTATGAGGATCTTACTTGGGCTTGTTCAGCCATGTAGGGGTGAGCTGGTTGTTAGTTGAGGATGGGTTCCACTGGCGTGTTCCTGACCTGGCTCACCTCATAGATCACAACTTTGCCATGGGTTTCTGAACTCATGGCATCTTGAGATAATCCCTGTTATGATGGTGAATTGTTATGAATGAGTTTAGTTAGTTATGAAAGTAACTGGCAAGCTATTGGTGATGTGGTCAGAAACATCTTTGACATAAAGCAAACCAGTAGTGAAACCCAAATTAGAGCAATAGATCTTCCAGTTTAACATAGTTCAGCAGTTTCACAGAATTTAATATGTATCCCAGACTGACATCGAACTCATGGAAATCCTCCTTCATGTGCTTCCCAAATGCAGAGATTGTATGTTTGTACCACACATCCAGCTAATAACTTTATTATTTGTATTTACTTTACATATTTGCTCTTTCCTTTGATGTAGATTATCTGGATGGGATAGCTTTATAGAACAGAAACTGCTTTCATTGATTCTGTTTCTTTTTAAAGTTTCTGTAACCACAAATTTTCTTGCCATTTCGAGGGATCCTCAAATGCAGTGTGAATGACATCATTATTACAAATGGGTGAATACATTGGAGCAAATATTAATATAGTCCTGGGTAATATTTACTTTGTTCTTATACTCTTTAATGGATTTTTTCTAATAAAATGGTAACATTAAATTATAAAATAAATTAAATAGGAATTAAAACTAAAAGAAACTCTGCAAATAGATTTTTAAATTGTTATTGGTTCTTTGAGTATTCAATATAACATATTTTGAGCACATTCAGTTCCCTCCACCATGTCCAACCCCACTCAATAACCCTCATTTTCATGTCCTCTATTATTATTTTCCTTTTTTAAAGGACTATTGAATCTAATCTGTGTTCCCCAAATACTCTTACAATCTTTCCTCACCCTCTTCCACAATGATCCCTGAGCCTTAGAAGGAGAGGATGTGATAGAGATGTCACTTTTAGGGATAAGCACTCTGCAGTCTCCTGTTATCTGTGTTGTGACCAGTTGTGTCATTTCTGGTGAAAGTTGAGAGATACACTAATCTAGGGGTATAAAAATAGATCATTAGGAGTCAGTTTCATACTGTATCTGTTTAGCAGAATAACAGTTGTAGGCTCTCCCCTATAGCCTGTGACCTGTCTAGCCACATGTTCTTGGCCCCAACAACAGTGTGAGTTATGGGATTCATTTTGTGAAGTGGACTTGAAATCCAAGCAGAAGGTGGGTAGATACTCTGGTAACATTCTTGCCACTATTGCTCCAATGGGTGTATCTTTCCATGCCAGACATTAGGTATTTTTAAACAAATAATACTATATATAATTTGTTTTTATTTCTTTTCAAAATTTAATAAAGATAATTTCCATTCCTTTAAATATTGATTTACTGCATACTTCTAAATGACTATATGTCATTTCATCCT
>NW_008350535.1:1078510-1079992 GCF_000622305.1 Nannospalax galili
TCCAGAAAGTTTGATGCCTGTCATACAAGTTGAAATGGTATCAGGTAGAGAAAATAGACACAGAGCTTGTTCTAGAAGGGAGCCATCTATCATCACTTGCTGTGGGAATAATGACTTTTACAATATGGACATATTTCTGGACAGATGACCTTTACTTAGCCTTGCAAACAAAAAGTTAATCTTAGCTAGTTTGTAATGTAGACAATATCACTGGGCCATGTGTTCCTCTTGTGACCTGGGCATATGGCCTTTATCCCTCATGACACTTCATTGCCCTGGATCCAAAATAATTTATGAATGTGTGTGTGTGTGTGTGTGTGTGTGTGTGTGTGTTGTGTATATTCAAGAAATCACTGCAAACAGCATAGGATAAGCATTGGATATAAGAAAAATAGATGCTAAGAGTCAGGCTGTCCTAATTTAGGCATTACTGTAATTTAGCATCACAAAGTAAATGCCACAATTTGCTTTGGCAGAAAAATCAGACTGGCAGAAGAATAAAAAAGCTTAATAGTGAAGAAAGCAAGAGACTTCAAGTGTCTTTATTGGAGGTTATTGGCATGAAAGAAAGTTGCCAGACTCACTTGAAGTGGTGCATCTTATTTCACCGGTTTGAGGATAGTGTTTAGCTCACTTTAATTGACTCTAGTTGGAAGCAGGGTAAAAATTAGAAAATTTTACATAAGAGAGGAAAGCAAAAAATTGAGAGTCAGAGTCATCATCTTCCAGTAAGGAGTGAGATTAAAGGCAGACTAACTTACCCTGTCTCAGAAAGAAAAGGTAACAAAACAAAACACAAAGGAAGTATATAAGACTGACTTAGCAGCTTTTGAACAAGTTCTGATCCCTTGGGCCAACTGACCCAAAGACTTAGTTTTCTATACTGGTTGTTGCAAACATGGTTGGGCTTCCTGAATTTGTGATTGAATCAGATTTCTGTTGTCACACATGGCCTTGATATTGCCCCACACTGAAAGAACCATGTAAAAACTAAACTCTGTCTTTTTCCGAAAGGATTTATTTTATTATTAACTATGTGTAATTATGTGTCTGAGTGTGGGTGTGTGCACATGAATTCAGATATCAGAGCTTCTGAAGTTTGGGGTACAGGTGTTGTGAGCTACCCAATGCAGGTGCAGAGAACTAAACACTTCTGTAAGAGCAGTACATATTCTTAACTACTGAGACATCTTTCCTGCCCCTAAACACTTTTCATTGTGGTTTTATTTATTCCAAAAATTCGTTTAAATAAAAAGAAAAATAATGGATACTAAATGGAAAATTCTTAGGAAAATAATCTATGTGAACATCTTTAGCAAACAGCAAATATTTGCTTTTGTTCGTTTTTCACACAGACTCACTTTCTGAAATAAAGTGTTCAGCATATTGGCTGTTGTCAAAATTGATTGATGTTGAATTTCCATATGATGTTGTACCATTTAAAGGCTCTTCTACTCTGTCTTTAATGTTAACTTATAAGAG
>NW_008350535.1:1080041-1087115 GCF_000622305.1 Nannospalax galili
TAGAAAAAGGTTGATCTGTTTATATTTTCTTTCTTCTTACAGTACTACTTCTCCCTTTTTGTCTTAGTTAATTTTTATGTTCTTTGAAATTTACTCACGGGCTGGAATAAAGCTCAGTGGTAGGGCTAAGGTGCTCAAGGCCCATTTACTCCATACCGTTTCCTATTCTGAAACCAGTTATCATGGGGCTCTCTCCTTAACTTGTGTTGCATTTGCTACCCATACTAATGAATTTAATATTAGTTTCCTGCTTATATTTTAGCTATCTCAACTATACAGACTCCTTTCAACATATTTTTAAAATTATATATAATATAATTGTATAGTTATATGTGCCTGTATCTGTATGGTTTATATGTGGTTTCTGGTTTCTGAGGCTTTGAACTCATCTCTTTATGCTTGCCCAGTAAGTGCTCTTACCTGCTGAGCTAACTCTTCAGTCCTTAGTTTTAATATCTTTTGACTCTCTAATATTTCTATTAACAGGCAGTTAAGTTCATAGTATTAAGTTACTCAATGTGAATTCCTATGAAATCAAGGATTGGAGATACTTACAGTTTTTCTTTCCCAAGAGCACTTGCTTCACTTCAGTGTTTTAATGTTTCTGTTACTGAAAAAGAGATAATGCTTCCAGTTTTCTTTCACTGAGATTAGAATAATGAGAATGTTTATCGTTTATCTGGTTTTAGAGAGGCATTATGTGAATAGTAATACTTGTAGAAAAACCTGAATAAACACTGGGAGGTGATGATAATACCTGCCCATTTATCACAGGTAATGAACACTTTGCTATCAGCAGCTTTTAGGATGCGCTCACTGCGTCTTCTATGATACATCAAATGAGAAGCCATGGCTTTTGCCTGTCAGAAATGGCTCTATTTTCTAGATTCTTGAGCAACTCAAAGTTAAGGGCTCAAATGCTTTTATGATGGTTCCTCTTGGCTTCAGTATATTGAAAAAAGTTTTCAGATTCCAAGTCATATTGTCAGCATTGGAATTATCTGATATTAATTCCACTTTCTTGCCACACTAAAATATTCATAAAAGACAGAATGAAACATTTCTCTTTCAGAACACAGTGCAGCAGTTGAGAAGAAGAAGGTGTAAATTTCTATTTCATATAGTACATACTTACAGCAGGAGCCAGAAACACACAGCAGGGTGAGGAACTTTAAAAGCACAGTTTATCACTTGGAAGCTGTGTGTTGTCAGTAACAGCATAAAGACATGCCTTTTATGTAAAGAAAGAAGAAAAGTGAAGGATCTCAAACCAAAGAACAAAACAAACTTTAAATATTCATTAGAACAAGTCAGATGAATTTGGGAAAATGTCATTGTCTGTTTTCTTCATATGACCATTTAAAAAGAAGTTACATACAAGCTACACATAGTTTTATTTAATAATGGACAATAATATGTAACATTTTCTGAATATTTAAAATTTTATTGTGTTTTTATTTGTGTATGTATACATCTATTTCTTGATTGTGTTTTTATTTGTGTATGTGTAAACACATGTTCATATGTATGTGCATGTGTGTGTGCATGGAGGACATAAGTTGACCTGGAGGGTCTTCCTCAGTCACTCTCTACCTTATGTTGTGTGACAGCACCTTTCCCTGAACCTGATGCTCGCTGCTTTGACTAGACTGGCTGGCCAGCAAGGCCTTAGATCTTTTTACCTCTCCCTCCCCAGGGTTGGGATGACAGGCACACACCACCATGCCTGGCTTTTTAAAGTGGGTGCTGGGAGTTGAATTCAGGTCCTCATGATTGAACAGGAAGCACTTCTCTGTTGGAGCCATTTCCCCAGCCAAACTTTTTATTTTATTTTTAAAATAATATTTTTTGAATTAATTGAGGGTTTCATGCTTATCCCCATCCCCAAGACTTCCAGATCCACCGCCATCTCCCTACCAAACCAAATTCCTGTCCTTTAATTATTTATAGCCCACCAAATCCTATTTAAGTTTTCTAAATACTCATGGGTGTGGATTTATCCCCAGGAGTGTGGTTGACCTACAACGGTTCACAACCTTAAAGAAAACTGACTCTCCCTTCACCATTAGCTATCAATTGCCAGTAGCTCCTCACCTGTGGGTGGAATTCATGCTCGCCTCTCTGCTTCGTGCTGGGATTTTACTTGAAACTTGTCTAGGTCTTGGGAATGCTGTCATAACCTCTATGAGTTCATATGTGCAACTGCTCTGTTTTGTCCAATAAACATTATTTCATTGTGGTCCTTCAATACCTCTGACTCTTACAATCTTTCTCTCCTTTATTATAAACGGTGAGTATCTCTGAGCCTTGGGAAGTTATGATATAGGTGTCTCAGTTAGTATTGAGCACCTCACAGTCTCTTATTCTCTGTATGTTAGTAAGTTTTGGTCTGTGTTAATTATTATCTACTGCAAGAAGTCTCTCTGCTGAGAGTTGAGAGGAGTGCTAATTTATGGATACAGCAATAAATCATTAAGAGTCAGTTTAATACTATGTCCATTTAGTAGAAAAGTAGTAATAGGTTTTCCTCTAGGGTCTATGGCTGGTCTAACCATGGGTTCTTGAACACAATAATGGTTCCAGGTATGGGGTATGGGTTTGTTCTTGTTGAGTGTACCTTAAATCCAACTAGAAAGTGTTTGGTAATTCTTATGACATTTGTGACACACTTGCACCAGTGGGCATATCTTTCCAGCCCAGTCTTCGTTGTAGCTTACAGAGTTCACAACTGGGTAAGATTGGTGATTGATTTTATCCTCTAGTAGCTCTATGAAAGCTGGCCAGTAGAAATGAAGCTTCTAGGTCAATACAAGCTTGAGTTTCCATATTCTATACCTAAAATATGCAGTGTCTTTAGCAATTGAGTTTTACCATCAAGTTTGGGAGGGTAACCAAGAGCAATGGCAATAGCCAATAATGCTCATGGGTCTATGGTACCTTCCAACAACAACTCCAGAAAAGGTAACCCATTCCTGGCACTGGGCTTGTTATTGATGCACTGTGATCCTATAGTGGTTAGCACTCTGTGCTGTGTTTTATTTTTAATTACTATTATTTTTTGAAAAAAATCATAGGTAAAGTCTCAGTTTTTCATCAAGGTTTAATATTTCTGAAAATTAATATAATCCTTACCAAAAATATGAGATTGATAGGAATATACGTACTTTTTCCATTTTCCCTTAAATTTGAAAAATAGTATATCGATGATTATTACTTTTACTGAATACACATCACACAAAAGACCTAAAAAATTCACTCTGAAGGGGAGGAAAATCCAGCTTATATTTATAAATTGAAAAAAGAATATTTAATAGTTCAACGATCATGAAACCATGATACAAAAAATAAGCTAAAAATTTTTGGATTTGTAAATGAATTTTACTCCACCAAAAATATCTAATGTAATGTAGATAAAATATCCATTCTATAAATGAGAATGGAAAGACAATAATGTAACTATATTTGTGGCAACACTAAGTGAGAAGTCCCCAAACTGAACAGGTTGTTGCTCACCTCCAATTTATGATCTGATTGACAATTGTTTTGTTTCCTCTCTATTTTTCTACCTTTATGAAAAATATTAAGGTCAAATTTTATCACCAAATTTTTGTTATTTTAAAATTAATGTACAATTATTTGGAATTATGCAAATGATCAAATAATTCAACCTCGTGAGCTTCACGGCATATGAAAATTAGAATACATTCAATTAATGGGAATTGAGAAAAAATCAACTGAGAGTCATGACTGTGGGCATCTGTGTTTACTTGCCTCATTTTAATTTTGATTGGAAAACATAAGTGAACCTTATAGGTTATTTAGCTTTATCTTGTTTGCTGGGTTTGATGGTACATAAAAGCTGTGATCTCTATAAAATTTTGCCAAAAGATTTCTGTGCTGCCAAGAAGTTCCAGAAGCATGTTTTATTTACCCATCTTGAAAATGCCCTATTTTTCTTGATAACAAGTCTCAACTTGAAAAGGCTAAAATGTTGTCAAAATTTGGACTGATCTCAGTCATAAATCCTGGTCTTGAAGCTTTCTGCAAAATTGCTTATCTTACTGTTAGAAAAAGAATCAAAACTCATTGGAAAGAGCTTGGTGAAGTCATATGTACTGAGAATGTTTCATCAGTGTCTGAAGAAGCAGACCAAATCAGTGCCTCTGTAATAGCATGTCACCTATCTAGAGTCACTGATATTTCCTTTAATATTTTCAACATATCGCAGAGCAATTGGTAGCTGTTGTTCCCCCTTAGCATACTAGATAAATCTCTTATTTTTCTTTCAGTACAACCAGCTCTTATGTGCCTGCATCAAACATGAATGAAGAATTCCTATTCTATGAGCCCTATTTGCAAGCTGTTTAGGCCATCAGTATCTTCAGATGGTGAAAAATGTCTGTGCCAATCCAGACTTCAACTGAAAAGAAAATCTTGTTACTCTGTATAGATCAAACACCTGCAGTTTTTGGCAACATATCTGAATTTGCAATTTTAGGGAACAAAGAAGTTCAACAGGCATCGTTATGACTCATTGGTTCCTGTATCTGCAAGTATTTGCATCAGAGCTGGTGCCAACCATCCCCCAAATTCTTTTCCACTGACTTAAAATTTGTCAATTTCACTAGAGACAGAGGCATGAATAAGTAACTTTTTCAATAAACGGGTTTTCAAATCATGGAATGGAACAAAATTTGAAGCTTTTTTTTATCTACACCAGTGAATTTTGGCTCAAGGTTAGAACTGAAAGATAGGTTGGAATGGTAGAACTTCCTTGAAGAGAAAATGATTGCTTTTTTGTTAGCACTAATCAAGTTTGTCTACACATAGCAAGAAAAAAGCTCAGACTGATAAGGAAGTTTATTTTTTTATATATAAAGGAGTTCTGGTTTGTAGGCAGTCCAGAAGATTGGTTTCTTAATTTGGTACCTAGCTTTATGTCTCTACTTTATCTCATTAGCCCATGGATTCAATCCTCTGAGCCAAGATAGTTGCATCATGAATGAGAGATTGCATGCTGTAAGACTAATGAAAAATAAATTAGATAAAAAATCAATGATTTTTTTTAGACATCTTTCATGGACAGTCCCCAAACATACATTCTTGTGTCACTAAACAGAATCTGTCTAGTTCTATGACCATATTCAGACAAGGAGATTGGAAAATCATCTCTGAATTGCATGAAATAACATGACCAGATTGATTAAGTATTTGTCGCTAAAAGGGAGGGAAATGGAAGTTGGGTTAAGCAATTAGCAGTGTCTGCCCTCATGCCTGGGAATGATTCAGTTGAGTGGATTTCTTTGGTTCAGCTGGGGCATCTCCTTATGATAGGAGCATAGGTAACACTTTCCATTTAATCTTCTGCAGTCTTCTTCATTATTGTCAGAAAGAAAATGGAATGATCAGAGTCATAACATGATCTTTTGGGAACCCCCAAAATTAGAAAATATAGGCCTCCTTACTCAGAAACCTGTTTGTTGTTGTTGTTGGTTGTTGGCTGGTTTGTTTTCTTGAAGTCTCTCTCTTGACCTGTCATAGTGAGTATTTTTTCAGTTTAATATTTTGTTCCCTGGAATGAGTACAGAAACTCGCAGATGCTTGTGTCTTTGTCCTGAAGCTCCTTGTAACCCTTTCAAGGCTCACACTCTCATGCTCCTTCTGATGGAAGAGTGGCAGTGATTGCTGGGAGTGAGAAACTGAGAAGCTGCCTATCCTAGGTTGGTGAGACAGGGGAAGGCAGGACATGGGATGTACATTAACTAAGGGGCAAGACTTCTGAGTCTGGATCCCTGTTCCATAAGATTTCACTTCCAAAATACAAATTAAAGGATGAAATTCTTAAGACAGTCACAGAGAATAAACCCCTCATTGCCGTGAATGGAGTTCTTTCCTGAGCAAGAAGCCAGGTGTGACAACTGGATCACAATTGCTGAAGCCAGCCCTGGGTACGAGCTTCTCTATTCAAGCTATTATTGTAAATGAACAGATTGGAAATAGATAACACTGTCACATTTTTAGATTAGATTTCTTGAAGGCAGACCTTATATGAATGCTCCTGTTAAGGTGATTCCTCTAGAAATCTTCTCAGAAACTCATAGAAAGAAATTAAGAAGGGGGACAGAACATCAAGGACCTTAAGTGAGAATATAGAAATTTGTATAGGAACTTGGCCTCAGGCGATCTCTTGAGCTAGTGTGAGCCACACCTTCAAGTTATTCTAATAAGACAACAGAACCAGTATATATCTCCATACCTGTTAGTCATCTGTTAAAGAATACTCTCTCAGCACTTGAATTAATTCCAAGTTACTTTCTCTTCTTCTACGTTATGAAGTAGGCTCGAGTAGAGAAACTTTCCATAAAGACAAGCAGGTGCTTTTGTTAGAGACAAAGCATACAGGTCTAGAACAGCAGTGTGCTAGATAATGGGTAAAGGAAACTGAGAGATGAGGCCCAAGCACCAGTAACATGTGCACAGAGATATAAAAAGCTGAAGGGTTCCTTCTGCAGGCTAGTTGGACATTTTCCCCTGCTATAGATATTTAGAGGTATTTGAAAAAAATCTTCAAATTATAAAAATATTTTCCTGTAGGGTAGATGTTTATACAGGTTTGATTACGGAGAAGGATATACTAACTGGACCGTATGCCTTTCAAGGTCTTCAGAAAAGCAGGTAACTCTTGGGTATAACACAAACCTTACAAGTTTCATTATGGGGCTATAAAATAATTATAGTGGGTAGTGTTATGAGAATATGCACACAAGTATTTTTCCATAGACTGACTATAAATTAGTCAAGCAATGTTTCCCAAAGGACCATTACTCCAAGGATTATGTTCTTTTACTGAATCAAATTTACTTAATATAATTTAAAACAAAATGAGTAATATTTTGAATGCCTAAAAGTTCTGTATAAGTCTGTATTCATCAATGACTACTACCTTTTATGTTATTTATTCATTCACATTGTAAGTATCTATCCAGCACCTAATGAACAACTTTGAGAGAGAGAGAGAGAGAGAGAGAGAGAGAGAGAGACTGCGAACGTGTGGGCGTGATCTCACACTCAAGT
>NW_008350535.1:1087201-1107837 GCF_000622305.1 Nannospalax galili
GAGAGAGAGAGAGAGACTTAGCAAGTGTGGCCTTGATCTCACAATCAAGTGGCACCCCACAAATTCCTTCTGCCTAATTTCTTATTACAATTTGCAGGTTTATTTCTGTCCTTATAGATTTTACTATCTTACTATATAGACTTTAGACATTTTCTTGCTGTTTTTATTCCTCCCACTTACATATCCCATAACATGTAGAATAGATAGATTAATTAAAGAGCACTAAAAGTTACTTGCAACTCTCATACCCCATGATATTAAAGAGAATAATTTTCTAATGATTAGATTAAACCTCTTTCAAGTCAAGACAACCTTCTTTATGACCTGGTGAGGTACAACTGTACTTTTTCAAGCAAAGCCTGCATAACAGTTTGTTTTAAACGTTGAAGAGATGAGTCCTACCTTAGAAAAGGACAGTAAATGAAGCATTCTTCATTGTTTTCACCTCTGAGCGTGTGTTCCAAATCAGAAAAAAAGGAGAAACAAGACCGAGACACATGCAAGAGAGTGCTGAGATACGTGGACTGTCTCTTTATGGAATAAAAGGCGGCTATTTCAGCTAATGGAAGTTGCATGTAGAAATCGCAGTGAAGCAATAGTTTAAATGCTTCCCGAGGTCTCTGCACAGGTAGGAAAATGCCTTTTACAGAGTTAAAGTAGCTTGGAACTAAAAGCAAACCTGGGATTCAACTATTTCTAGGCCAAAGAAAACAATTTCCTGTACACACAATATAATGTTGAGATGTGTGATACTCATATCTTTTCAATCACTGGCACCTGATGCTTGATTATCAGCATGCTCGCCCATCAACATTGTCAGCATCCCCTGTGGTAGTGTCGCACACTGTGTTGGCGATTTTACTACAGATGGTACAGCACTGTAGGAGAAATATTAGGCCCTTAGTTTTCTCTCTCAAATCCTACATGAAACAACATTATAGGCGCTGGAGAGATGGCCCAGCAGTTAAGAGCACTGACTGCTCTTGCAGAGGACCTGGTTTGATTCCCAGCACCCACGTGGGAGCTGCTATCCATCCTTAACTCCAGTTCCAGAGGAATCCGAAGCCTCTTCTGACCTCTATGGCATTGCACAACATGGGTACACTCACATACATGCAAGGAATACACTCATACACATAAAATAAAAATAGTAAATAAAATATTTTAAAAAGTGCTCAAATATGAAAGTCATCTGAAACCATAAAAGGCTTTTGTACATTTGGAAGAAACATTAAAGGAGATCATGTTTGGCTTGTGCATTCAAATAGATCTTTATCACTTTTAAAGATTTATTTATTTTTAAAAAATTTATGTGTCTGTGTGTACATTCCAGAGTTTCTTTGCATCACATGTATGGAGATGTCTACAAAACCTAAAAGAGGGCTTTGGATCCCCTGGGACTGGAGTTACAGGCAGAAGTGACTGACATATGGGTGCTTGGAACTGAACTCATGTCTTCTGCTACCTCCCCAGCCCCCTCAAATAGACCTTTCTTCAACAGACTGTAAAAAGGTTTTCACTGAACATTGTTATAAATCACATGACTTTCTTCTATCTATGGATCAGCATGCTTTGCCTTCAATCATTTACTAAATATTTTGAAGAACTTAATAATCTTATTATTTCCCATTGCTTTTAGGTTATAAAATACAATTGTATATTATTGGAAGATTCTCTCTCTCTCTCTCTCTCTCTCTCTCTCTCTCTCTCTCTTTCATTTAACTCTCATTCCTCCTTCCCCAGTTAAAGTACCCCCATTTTCTCCATTTCACCCTTGATAATACCTGTCTTTTATGGTTCTGCCTCTCTTGAGCTCCTTCTTCCCCTTTACCCCCATAGTTCCTTGTATAACTCTCTGTCTCCACCCCATATACATATCCCCATTTTAACCATTGCCCCCTTGGTAACATAGTCTCCTGCTTTAATTCTATCTCAAGCTTCTTTCCCTTTACCTCCCTGAGTCCTTTCCATTTACCTGGCTCCTGCAGTTACATCAGCATATAGACTCCCATATAAAATTTTGGTGCTAGGATCCACAAATGAGGGAGGACATACATCGTTTGTTTACTGAGTCTGTGTTACTTCACGTAGTATAATTGTTTCCGGATTTTAAACTATAAATATGATAGCAAATACTGTCATTTAACTTCTGTTTTTGTTCTGTAGGAATTAGATCATTGATAGGTAGATAAAACAGTGATACATAGATGGTAGATAGATAAATAGTAGGTAGAGACAGAAGTTTGGATGGGTATAAATAGATATACAAGACAGATTAAAGGTAGATGACTGATGGGTTAGATACACAGATTCAACATCTGCATTTCATTGTAGTTTTGTGCCAGTATTCATTTCCCAGGGGTGGAAGTGAAGCTGTTTTGCATTTTGAGAAGGATATGGACGAGAAAGCAAAAATGTTCCCTGATCTAGCATCGGTTAGATTAAATTCTCCTTTATTTTCAGTGATTCGGGCAAGTTGTCTCTAAATTCCACATCC
This sequence comes from Nannospalax galili, assembly GCF_000622305.1. Classification (NCBI taxonomy): domain Eukaryota; kingdom Metazoa; phylum Chordata; class Mammalia; order Rodentia; family Spalacidae; genus Nannospalax; species Nannospalax galili. The sequence goes on from NW_008350535.1 coordinate 1,089,699, forward strand.
ATTCTAAAGATTTCTGTAGTGCTAATGTACTGTTTTCTTTCTTTTCCTGGGAACATTGCAGAAGAGCATGGACATTAAATACCTGGACTGTGGAGTTTGTTCTAAGACAGACACTGACTCTGCCATGTCTTAGTCATGTTTCTTGTGAATGGTGCCTGCTCTTTGTAAGGTATAGGTGCTTTCTGTAAAGGAATAATATTGGTATTAGTCTTATCAAATTTGGGGACTTAGAAGAGCATTTAACATGATTTTAACATGCAAAATACCACCTGTTATTATAAGAATACAAATTTACAAAGTACCAAAAAGAGCATGAATACAATGATAAGAGACTCTTCCACTAGGAAAGGGGTAGAATTTTGGTTTATATATTGAATGGCCTTATAAAACATACATGGAGGCACATATAAGAACTATACTGTATATACTGTATTCAGATCTATTTTTCATTCTTAAAAGTGAGTCAATTGCATTTCTTAAGTTTGTTATTCTGACTATTCACATCACTGACTAAACATTATTGTGTCATATAGATTTATTATATTTCACCTAGAAAGACACCTAATTTGTTTCCATGCATAATTTTCTGTAATTTTATATATAGCTCTGAGATGAGCATCGTATGTAACATGAAAATTAAAGGAGTTGAATTGGAAGATTAAAGACAGAAAACATCTTAAAAGCATTTGAAGTATGGTGCCAAATTGTCCTCTCTATGTCATCTCTAAGAAATATTTCTCTAATTGCTGTGTAGCAACAGCTAAGTAAGGGAAGAGGTAAAACTATGATCAAAATTGAATGTGCTTAAGATCACATGCAATTATTTAAGTGCAGATTCAAATGCAGTAGGTCTGCAGTGGGCCTGAAACTTTGCCTGTCCAACAATCTCCCAGATATGATTGATGCCTGCTGGTCAATGGTGGCGACACTATTCTGAGGAGGAAGACATGAGAGGACTATTTCACCAGCGGAGATGAGAGATCCTGGCAACCTAGAACAGAACCTAGCAACGGAAGTGTGGCTGTCAAACACACTGCAGAGGAAACGCTTCCGAGACTGCATGAAAGGAAAGAGTGGATGATAACTCTAAGAACTGTGACATGATGTATAGGAAGACACAGAGGACAGAGAACACGAGGACCAAGAACTGGGTCATGATGGCAAGGATCTTATTTCTTGAGATTTCCAATATTAGACATTCAAGTGAAAATGCTGACTAGCATTTGAAACAAATCCAGAGTTTGGAAAAGATGTTCAGACACTGATACATACAATTGAAACTTTACTATGGATATGGAAATTTCTGAAAACATGCCAAAAAATCATCAAAGCCTCAAATGTGTGTGTTTTGAGCATACGTGAGGATAGATTATCTGTGAAAAGAGTTGTAGCATATTTCTTTTCATCATATTTTTAAATTCTTCAGTTTACAAAAAATGTGGGACAATTTTAGTGATATTGTCTACTAGTTTTATTTAAGAAAAGATTGTGTTTTCAGTATGTCATAAGGAAATGTTTCCACATTCACTTGATATTAAAGATGATACTTTTGCATTATAGGCTTTGTGCCCATTCCAGTCCTTAACAGCTATCTAAGTTGTTATTAATTAACCACTCTAATCACCAGTAACAACACTAAAAAGTAGATATCTGATCATCAACATGGTTGGGAAGAATAAGCCAAAAAACACTTTTAAACTAACAGCTAACATTTTGCACAATAGCTTCTTGCCATCTGCTAATTAATTTAAAATAAACATTGGCTTTTAGTAATTGGCATAATTATTCTCTGGTTTAGAAATTTTTGTGTAAAATAGTGGTGATTTTAATTTTGGTTCTTTCTTCTCTTGTAGGTAAGGATAGATTAGATGAGAAATTGAAATGTTAAAAATTTTATAAGGGCAGATAAGAAATAACTAGATTTAATATATTTAGAGAAAGAAAGGCAGAAATTTTTTTCTGGAAAGAAATTCTCAATAGATTCATCATATTGATCAAAATATTGAGTGAAAAAAAAAGAACAAAAGTTCCAAAGTGTAAGATTTTTTTTTTAAATTCACTGCTTAGTAAGAGCAAGATGCTATGCTCGATAAATTGAAATCTGCATGTTTTTAGAAAGTAAATGGCAGAACCACTAAGGAAAACTTTAAATATTATGATTGGATAGGGATAAGAAAAACTGATTTTAAAAGAAATGGATCTTTGATGGGTATAAATGATAATATATAAGTTAGAGAAAATTAAGTTATACTGACTTAGTAAGAATACAAGTCAATTGCATATTGTATTCTCTCTGAAAGAATGTTAAAAAGTGAGCACATGCTGACAGTCTGTCCAGGACAACTAAAGCTGTGGAAAAAACGTGCTTCTTTGTACTCTGGCTTCCTGTCAGCTCTTTTATGTCAGTAGAAAGTGTTAAAAAATAGCAATCAGGTAACCATTATGATGTAGATAGTTTGATTATATTTGCTTTGGAATTCCAATTCTCCCCAAAGCAAATTTATTTCAAACATTTGTGTTTCTGTTTATCAACACTTCTAAATGTTCATAGTTCCTTTAAACTACTCATTTATTTATATATTTATTTATTTATTATTTTTATTTTACGTGTATGAGTGTTATACCTGCATGTATGTCAGTGCACCTGTGTTGTGTAGTGACTGTGGAGAACAGAAGAGGGTTTCAACTCCCCTGGAACTGGACAGTTGTTAGCTGTCATGTAGGTGCTGGAATTCAAACCCAGGTTTTCTGCAAGAGTAGCCAGTGCTCTTAACCACTGAGCCATCTCTCCAGCCTCTTTATTTGATATATTTAAATTGGTGGTGATCTTGCTCTGTGATTCAAACATTAATATTTTAAATCTATTTATATAAAACAGTCTTCTAATTTGCATTTCCTTATTCTCCATCAACATATTCCTTTCGCTTAAACAGGCCTAGAGGCATCTCTTCTCCCATGAAACTTTTTTGGTGTATTTTTATTAAGCATCTGAACAACTTTCCTTCACCCTGCTTCACATGATTGGTTCACTAAGTTATAATTCAACTGTCTTCTCATTCAAAATGTGCAGAAGTGTCCTGGAAATCATGTTGCATTCACACATCATGGGTCAAATCTTTATTAAAATTTCTCATTCTGCATTAGAAACTTATTATTGGACAATGATAATCTGTAATTCTTAGTATAAAATCATAGGTACAGCAAGTATTTATTGAGTTATTTTAAAAGGAAAGATGATAATGGTTATAGTCATGTTAAATGTTAAAATATTCTAGTAGTATTGAGAAATTCTAAATCTTGTGGAATATAATACTTCTTAAGGTAAGCAGTTTCTGCGTGATGGAACACAATTGAAAACATACATATATATACATATATATGCAATTTCCAAAGGTCCTTTGTTTTCATCATATCTTGTACACAGAGATGTTCACAGCTTCTACTCTGGGCTATTTGTTTAGGAATATTTATGGTGGATCAGTCTTGGAAAAAATAAAAATGGAAATAGTACCTCTCTCTAGGTCAGGAGGCAGATAGGTTGTCCAACAATTCTGTGTCTTTCTTGGGACACAGACATTGGGACTGCATGAGAGCAAGACATCGGAATTTAGCCCCGATTCCTCTCTTCTCCTGCAGAAGTAGCTCACGTGCCTTGTATCATCAGCCTGTGAAAACTGCAAGTTAGGTACCTAGTGCAAGAAAATGGTCCTTCTCATGTTACTGGTATAACTGTAAATGATAAACCCCTTTCATTCCTGACTGCAGATACCTGCATTTTGATCATGTCCATAAAGAAATGGCAACAATCTGACTGACTTGTTAGCTAAATATTACATAATTCCAGACTTTCCCAGATTCTGACATCATGTTTCATGCTGCACATGCAAAGTAAATTACAGCATATCCCTGCATGGATGCAGTCAGTTATTTATACTGAGATGCTTTTATTTGTAGCAAAATAAAGAAAAATCAGACAGAGGAAGTATACCAAGTGGCTAGGTGTCTTTTGATTCCTGTTAGACTATGTGTGCCATTTCTCTTTTTCACTAACACTGCTTTGTGCCATTAGTTCTGCATTAAACAACAAAACAGACATTAAAAGTAAACTAAACCTAAATCCCATAATCCTTTTAGTTTGCTGAGAGAATATCACTTTTAAATCAAAAGTGTGAAAATTTAGGAAGCTTAAAATCTTTAAGTGTGTCTCTGTGTAATCACCTTTTTGCTTAATTTGCTAGTTGGACTCATTAGATTTTGGTAATATCTGTTTTTGCTATACAGCAATAGTAATTTTTTTTTCTTTTTTGGCAGTAAGATCAATGATTTTTATAAATCATAACCACATCAGTTCCATTACCTACTTCAAATTCCTAGAAAATATTTTTTGTCTGTTTGAGATAGGGTCTCCCTATAGCCCAGCTGGCTTGGAATTCACTATAGGGACCAGATTGACCTTGATCTCACAGAGATCTGCCTGCCTCTGCCTCCTGAGTCTAGTAAGGATTTTTATTACTATTTTCACAATTTAATGAAAGTGTTATACTTACTGAATGCCAGAAACTCACTTCTACCACCATCTCCCTCCACATAAGCCCGTGGCAGTTATTTTAAGCTTGAGGGAGGAAAATACCATGAAAAAGGGGGGAGATTGGATGATTTAAAGAGGAGAAATACAGGAAGATAGTGGATAGATTTCTGGAACTAATTCCTATCACTTAGCATCTATCGCCTTAGAAGTTACCTATCCTTCCTTGGGATGGTTTACTTTAATTAGGAGACAAATTTCCACTTGTTCCACCTTGAGAGACTCAAATCTGAAGAACAGCATGGTCTCATACTATGATTCTGCCCAGGAAGAGCAGTCTCTGAGGACAAAGGATAGATGTCAAGGATAACTGTAGTCACTCTTTTAGTGGACAGTATTAAATCAGTTGAAAGTTATTGGCAATTACATTTTGCAGCACTACTGGTATCTCAGGGAACAGGTTAATTGTGACATTATAAATCAAGAGAGAGGGAGTGTCTCTTCTTCTAAGCCCAGAACAATCCTTTAAATCTGATATGGGATGAGTTTTTTCCCTAGAAAATTTCACTTTTAACTTTAAACAATAGAATTCCTTAGTGTTCTATGAATGCTACAAAGTGAAAAGGTAATGAGAGTCTTTAACATGAATCATTAGGTCCTTGTTTCTCCAAACGTAGCTTACATTAGAATGTCTTGGAAGGCTTTATGAAAATCAGACTACTGGGCCTCATATTCAGAGTTCTGATTTCTATGCTGCATATTTAGTGTATCTTTGGTACACAATAATCATCAATAATGAAGTTTTACATGATTCTTATGCGGCTGGTACTGAGGCCGCCCTTTGAGAACCACAGCTGTAGCTTATTGGAGGAACAGAAAGGAAAATACATATATCGTCCATAAAAATATCATGGTCCTTGTCATAAAACATGTAGTTATTCTGGCTTTGCAGTTACTGTCTTCATCCACTCAACAAATAGTTTCTAAGTGTGTATTGTGACCAAAGAACCACGGTGGTAGTAGTTGTGACAGAGAAATTAATGGTGTAGACATGAATTCTTTTTTTTTAATTTTTTTATTTTATGTGTATGTGTGTATTGCCTGCATGTGTCTAAGTACACCGATGTCATGCAATGCCTGCAGAGGTCAGAAGAGGGCATCAGATCCCCTGGAACTGGAGTTATGGACAGTTGTTAGCTGCCGTGTGAGTGCTGGAACTTGAACCCGGATCTTCTGCAAGAACATTCAGTGTTCTTACTGCTGAGCCACCTCTCCAGTCCCATAGTCATGAAGTCTATCCACAAAGAGCTTGTAACATAACCTGTAGGGCTCAAGACCTAAGAATTTTTGCTGCCATATAAAAATATTTCATTTGCTCATACAGATGTTGCCATAAAAATGTTCATTTTACTTATGTGAAAAAATAGCCAGTTGGGTTTTCCACATACTGAGCACTAGAACAGGTAAGCATGGCTAGTTTTAGAATATCATGTGTAAGAGTGGTTTTATACATTGTGGTTATATCAAAATTGTCTTCTGATTACAACCAAGATTTTAAATTAAGTGTATTATTTGAGAGATAATGAAATTGCACACTATCGGTAAGGGTAGTAGTAAACACATATTTTGATAAAACATGCCATAATTTTATCATATTCCTTCAACATGGCTCTTTAGGTTTATATTAAATAAAATCATTAAGAATTACTGATTATGCTTTATAATGTTTAGGTTAAAAAGTGGTTGTTATCTGGGCATGGTGGTGCATGCCTTTAATCCCAGTACTTGGGAGGCAGAAGCAGGCGGATCTCTATGAGTTCAAGTCCAGCCTGGTCTACAAAGCGAGTTCCAGGCCAGGACTGGGAGAACCCTGTCTCAAAAAAGATCCCCCCCCTCAAAAAAAAGTGGTTGTTGGCTCTTCCTGAACTTGTTTTCTACTTTGAGTACAAAATAAATTTATTACTTTAAACATGCTAGAAAAGTTTTCAACATCAAGCATATTTGCTGGTATTTAAAAAAATACTATTTTCACTACTAGAGAAAACAGAAAAACATTGCCATGTGCACAACTAATGCTAACACAAAGTCACATGGATTTTCAAAATACATTCAACATGTGTTTTCTCTGAAAATCTACATATCAACCATCAATATATATTTCATTCCACAAGACAAATCTAAAAATAAAAATGCAAGAAGAGCTTTGCATTTCCCATTAAGTGTATTAGTAGATTTTAAACGTTTTCATATCCATAATTTATGTAGATATTTTATGTAGATATTTTTAATGGGTGAGTATTATGTTGTTCAAGATGAATATGCATATTCCTAGACTATTTTACATGGCTGTGGCTGAAAAACATTAAGTGTCACATAATAGAACAAATATATAAACAAATATTAAAAAATCTACCCATTCAAGTGCTCTCCAGTAAAGACCACTTTGCATTTCTCAAACCAGACCTCAAGAATTCTTCAAGTACTCATTTACTGTATCTTAAAATGCTACAGTCAAGTGGCATTGTACTGCAGTGGGAAACCAAATTGGACATGCTTCTATTTTTCATCTGTATGCGGAGTATCACTGTGGAAAGCTACAATGTCTTAAGCTGAAGATTAACAGGAGTTGTCATGAATAATAGATGAAAGCTCGCACTTCAGAGATTTCCCTCTTCTCAATTCTTTCTGATAACCCAGCTCTGATGACTAGGTGTCACTGATGTGTGAATTGGGGCGAGTGAGATGTATTTTTTACGACAGTAATTACATGAGCCTTTAGTCTTTGGTGGTAATAGCATATAGAAAGGGCTTTTTTCGTATGAAGGACCTTTGCACTCTTTGCTTAATTTTGTTGCATAGGTTTTGACTGCTACATGGCAAATGCAATTTCAACCTAATTTCTTTCTACTTAATTTTATTGCAGTGCCAAGATCAATAATGTTTCCTCTTGAAGTGAGAAGTACCACCTTGAGAGCCAAGTTCTACACCAAGCCTGTGGCTCTTATTATTGTTTTGTGAAATATCTTCAAATGCTGGATTAACAATCAGTGTCTTATGCTGAATTTAAGAAGTAAAGGAAACATTCAGAGTTATTTCCATTTGTCCAAAGTCTATGTAGTGGAGGTTATTTTATTGCTAGTCTAAGATGCATGTCAGTAGGTGTTTGTCCTATATATTTAAATGCCACATTTAATAGTTGATACTACTTAGTTGAAAATATGCATTATATTAATGAATTTCTCTCAATTATTTATGTCAGCTTTATATCTTCTTACAATTACATTTTATTATCCTTTCATTTTGTACTGTTTTATTTATCATAAATTATGAGTTTTTTATGATATCACAATTTGACAATATAATTAATGGTTTATAATCTTTGCTCACTGAAAATTATTCTTAACATGATGGACTGAGGAAGGTGCCACTTGTATGTTAACAATCTGCTGCATAGACCTAGGACATGGGTGAAATGCAAAGACAAGAATGAGCACTGCCCAAGTCAGCCATCTGTGTAACGTTCCAACGAATAGGCTGCGATCTGGATTCCTGTTCTCCTTCCTCAGTCCGGGGTAAAAAGAAAGGAGATTATGAAATGAGAAAATGCATCAACAAAGAAAAAAGGGACCCCTGGTGACACACATAGAGCTAAGTAGTCTATTCAACAAGGACGGAAATTTTAGTGAAAAGGTCTACAGGGTTAAATTTTTGTTTTTATTTATTTTATTTAGCTTTTAAAGAAATCTGACAGTTCAATACAGTTGTATGCTGAGTTTTCACCCCCTTTGCTATGTTCTCTCCTCTTTCCATGATTCTCTCTCTGAAACCGTTTTCTTCTCACTGATGCCCTTCCTACTTTGATTTCTTCAATTTTTGTCCACTGAATTTTATTATAGCTGCTTGCGTGAGCATGAATGTGGGAGGAGTTATTTATGGGAATGTAGGCAACATAACAGTTACTCCACAACTGAAGAGGATGGTGTCTTATCCCCCAGGACCCATAACTGACAATGGCCTCTCAGTAAGGGGTGGAGCCTCATGAGCCACTCCCCCCCATGATGAAATGGTAACACTTTCATTCTTGTGCAGGTCTCATGCAGGAAGCCAGGGCTGCAGTGGTTCATGAGTGCAGTGGCTGTGTCATATTCAGAAGTCATTGTTTCTTAGCATTTTTCTCCAACCTCTGGCTCTTAGAACCTTACACGCTCCTCTTCTGCAATGTTCCATGAGCCTTGAAGATAGTAATACAGATGTTCTGTTCAGGACGGAGCACTCCACAGGCACTTATGCTCTGCACTTTGATCAGTTTTTAAGCTACATAAACTGAACGTAGTGATGAGCATAAACTCAAGTATTTAGAAGGCAGTTTGACAACATCACCATGTCCATTTAGCAAAACAATAGTATATTCTCTCCTTGAATCTCTGGCCTCCCCAGCCATGGGCTCTTGACCATATGTATAGTATCAAGCATGAGTTCTACCTTGTACACTGTGCAAACCCAGGAAGCAATTGGTTACCCCCCATAACAGCTTACACCACTATTTTGCTGGTGGATGCATTTTTCCATGTTGGCCGTTACTATAGTTCATGGGGTCCACAGCTTGATGGGTTCATTAATGATGTTTCTCCCCAAGCAGCATGCACAGCACCTTTCATCACTTTGAAAGTGAGCCAGCATTATAGGAAACTTCCAGTCCAAGTAGCCTGGTTTTTCAACATCCTGCAACTGAAATGTGGGTGTCTTTGGCAATAAGCTCCAGCAATCTAGTATTTGAGGAAACCAAGGGTACTGACAATACCCTGTAGTAAACACTTTTAAATGGTGGTAGGCATATATACTGGATAGCTTCAGTTGTTGACACACTGGGTGAAGTAAACCTCAATGAGGAATGTCCTACATTGAATTGGCTTGTGGCAATGTCTGTGAGGCTTTTTTTTTTTTTTTTTTTTTTTTTTTTTTTTTAAAAAAAAAGTAATTGTTGAGTTATATGGAGGGCTCAGCCCACTGTGGGCTGTCCCATCCCTGGGCAGGTGGTTCTGTGTTATATAGGAAAGCAGACTGAGTATAGGCTAGGGTAACATACCAGTAAGGAGTTATCCTCCATGGACTGTGCTTTAACTCTGGCCTCCAGGTTCCTGTCATGAGTTCCTGTCCTGACTTCCCTCTGTGATGAACTGTGATTTGGAAGATACAAGATAAAAATAAACATTTCTTCTCCAAGTTGGTTTTGGTCGATGTTTCCTTTTAATTATTTATTTAATAACCACATACTTAGAAGAAGCATTTCGTTAAAACAGCACTGACATATTCAATAACAATTTCTAGAGCTAAGATGCATCGCTTTCAAAGTTGGCTGTAAATTACTAGGTTTACAGTTGAATTAATACAGTTATACAATATTGTACTCAGTATAAACCATATAAGACATAAAATTAAATGAGGTTTTAACCTTTAAAAAAGATCTTCATTTCATTATTAAAATACACAGTTTCATACAGAAAAAATCATTTTTAATGCAATTAACACTAAAATGTTTGCACATGCATTTCTAATCGCTATTTATCTGATGATTACTAGTTGCAGTCGGTTACTTTCTGAGCTTCTTGGCATCTGAGCATGGATATAAAGTCATCAGGTAGATTTCAATGGTAATGTTTTTCACATCTACTAATCATTAAGGAGTAAATTTTATGCTTTGAAGAATTTTTTTAATTTAATAACCACATGATTAGAAGAACACCCTCCCATAGCCTCCCTCCCCCTACTAGAGCCCTTATAACAAAGATGCTTCTCTTTCAAAGGTGGCTGTAAATTTTTAGGTTCACAGTTGGATTAATACAGTCATACAATATTGAACTCAGTATAAACCCTGTAAGATATAAAATTGAGTGAGTTTTTACCCTTTAAAGAAGATCCCCATTTCATTTTAAAATATGTCATTTCCTACATTTTTAATGCCACTAATATTTAGATGTTTGCACATGTGTCTTTAATCTCTAAGTATCTGGATTACTAGTCATAGTTGGTTACACTTGGATCCTTAGTACCTGAGTATATCTACCTGATATAAAGTCGTCAGGTAGAATTCACTGGTAATGTTTATCACCTCTAATATTTAACATGAAGTAATTTTTTATGGTTCCTCCTTAAATACAGTTTTTTTAAATTTGTTGGTTTTTGTGTGTGTATATCATATAGAACATCCCACACAATCATTCATCTATATGATGTTTTTATCATAAATATAGAAAGCAGCTTGGACAGAAATTGTTACCAGAGCTGGGGCATTACTGTGATGGACCTGACCATATTATTTTAGGAGGATTGTAAAAGTTTTTTTGAGCATTGAGGTAGAAAACCATCCTGTGCTTGAAGTGTAGTAAGCTGCTCTGTGGGAACTTGGAAGATAATGTTTAAAGAAGTATAGCAGATGGATGTGTGGCTTGGGGAATTTCACAGGACACAAAGGCTCTCAGGGCTTGTTGAATTAAGAATTTGTGGTTTCTAGTCAGTTGGGGCCAATGAATCAGTTGTGATTGGTAAGAGACCAGCACCACTGAAGGGTAGCCTTTGCTTTGCTTGGAAAATTGATGCTGCTTATCTGGGGCTGAAAAATCAATAATGATTAAGAAGAGACCAGTACCCCTGATATAAAATCTGGTAAGTATTTCCTCAGGGTCAGTAACAAAAGCTGTGGTTCAGAGGAGCCCTGCAGCTCCATCTCATGCTGGAAGAAAACTTGGTAATGTGTTAGAGCCTCCCACATGATTCTGGTTTTGAAAGCACGAAGGGCTCATGGAGAATAGCTGAAGCTTGGCCCTGTGTGTGCTGAAGGTAGAGGCTCAGTTACAGTGAAGACCTCCAGGATTGAGCGTCTCATGGAGAGAATATTAGGTTTTTCACCCAGAGAGTCTGGGAAAGTTCATTTTGGAAGTTGCAGCCTCAGTTTCAGTAGAGACCCCATCATATTGGAGATGCCAGGACCATGGGATGACTATCAAGGGCAGTGGCAGGCGTGAAATGGAGACAGACTGAGCCTATGTATGCTGTGGTTGACAGAGCTAGAGAAGTGAAGCTTCCCAAGCCCTCTGGTGTTCACGGTATCATAAGTGAATCTCAGATGTCCAACACTGAGCTAAAATACTGGATTTAGGTTTTACTTAAATGTGCCAAGTTCTTCCCTTTTGAATAAGACAGTAACTTATTTTGTATTTTACAGGAGTTCACGGTTTAGAGGCTTTGAATCATTTTAAAGAGATTTTTGAGCTTTCAAAGTGTTTCAATTTTTGAGGAATGTGGGACTTTTAAAGTTGTACTGTTTTATGCTGTAATATTAATGTTAATAGGAGATCTTGGGGATAAGAAATGGAGATGTTGTGGTTTAATAATGATGTTTTTCTATGTCAAGTTGGCAAGAGATCAATTGTGCTGGACAAATTCAGTTGTCAATTTGACACATCTAGGGTGGAGGGACCCTCAGTTGAGGAATTTCCTCCACTGCATTGGCCTGTGGCCATGTCTGTGGGGCATTTTTTTTTTTTTTTTGATTGCTGAGTGATGTGGCAGGGCCAAGCCCTCTTTGGGTGTTGCCACCCCTGGGCAGGTGGTGCTATGTTATATAAGCATGCTGAGCACAGGCCAAGGGAGCAAGCTAGTGAGGAGTTATCCTCCATGGATTGTGCTTAAGCTCCTGTTTCCAGGGTCCTGCCCTGACTCCTGTCAGTGATGAACTGTGACCCAGGAAATATAAGCTAAAATAAACCTTTTCCTCCACAAGTTGGTTTTGGTCAGTGTTTTTATCATAGCAATAGAAAATTACTAGGGCAGCATAGAATGCAGGGCCACAAACATTGAAAGTACAAATTCTACCACTGAAGTATTCCTGCCTGCGAAAATCATTTAGTATTTGAGACAACTGTAAATTCACATGCATTTGTAAGAAAAGGGAATGAATTATCCTATAAACTCTCTTTAATTTTCTTCGATGATAATATCTCACAAACCATGCCACAGTATCACAGCCAAGATATTAACAGTGCTATATTCAAGATACTATTTCCTTTACTACAGAGTGACCTCATAATACACTTTTATAAGATTCCTTCCCATCTCCATCATCTCCTTAAACCCTCATAACCTTTGGTATTTCTTCATTTCTATAATTTTTTCTTTCCTGAAATTTTAGATAAATTGTTTATACTACATTACCCTAAGGGACAGATTTTTTTTCCACCTGGAATAATTCTGTGCAGCATGTCAACCTGGTGAATGTTATTAGTTATTTTCATTTCATCATAAGAAGGGTGCATTTTTTCAGCATAAGGTATCCCTGTTGATATTGGCTTTAATCCCTTGGCTAGAGGGAGAGTTCAAAGTTTTCTTCACTGTGAAGTGATCACTCTTTTTAGTGCCTATCCTGTAGCATTCTGTTTGAAAGGCGGTCACCATGTAGCCCAGACTTAAAGAGTTATCATTCTACCTCCTTGAGGGTACCATTCTAACCAAAATTAATCATGGGTCAAATGCTTGGAATGAGTTTTGAGAAATGCAGACAAGGCTATTTTTGTTAGTGTGTAAAGACAATAAACAGGCCTTATACACACTAAAGCAGTTATGTCACTGGATTATATAAACATAGATCACTCTTTTTTTAATAGGCAAGAATTTAATTTTTTATGTTTACTATTAACTTTTTCAGACTTTTTACAGAGCCAGAGCATACTTGAATTTCAGTTTGGACTAGAATCTTTTTTGTTTTTCTGTTCTTTTTTCAATTTATTTTTTATTTTTTTAGAAGAAGCATTTCATTATAGCTTTAACATATTCAATAACAGTTTCCAGAGCAAAGATACATCTCTTTCAAAAGTGGCTATAAAATTTTGAGTTTCGGTGTTGAATTGATACAGTTATATAATACAATATTGAATTCAGTATAAGCCCTTTAAGACATTTTATCTTACAGAAAGACTCATTGTTTTTGCTAATAACACTGAGATGTTGGTGCATGCATCTCTCATCTGTATGTATCTGATTATTACTAGTCATAATTGGGTACACTGAGATCCTTGGCACCTGTGTATGTCTATAAAGTCAACAGGTAGATTTCAATGGTAATGTTTATCACCTCTACTAATTAACATGACATAAATTTTTATGCTTCCTCCTCAAATATAAATCTTTTTTTAACTTGTTGATTATTTTGTGTGCATCCATGTGTATATCACACAAAACAACCCAAACCATCTTATTCAACTATACACCCACTTCCCAGGTAGCACCCTCCCATATCCTCCCTGCCCCCACTAGAGCCCTTATACTCTGTCATCCCTGCTACTGTCTGCTGTGTTGTCAGCACCCCGGCCAATCCCCACTACTTGTCCATCTGGTGAATCTAGTCAGCCTATCTAGAGGTCTTTGTTTTGGGAAGGTCAGCTGTTCCTCATCTAGCAACAATCAGTTGTCAATATTCCTTTAGATAAGATTGGGGTCTGCTGCTCATTTTCCCAGTTCTATGCTGGGTTACTATCTGGGAGTCCCTTGGGCCACCCAGGCCAACAACTCAAAAGAAGGTACCTCCTATCTGGCATTGTTGCTTGTTATGTAGCCTTTAGCTATACATATGGACTCTTAAAAATTATATTGGCCCCTTAATCTTTGGTTATACTTTCCTTTTGGGTGTTTAAGACAATACAGTTTACCCACATAAACCAATTTATTTTTACTTTTAAGGTTGTTTGAGGATCTGTTCCTCAGGGGACACATGGGCTTGGGAGGAGCCCCTGGCTCTTTTCTTTTACCAGTTCTGCCTATGTGAAGATAAGTCAAAGGTGGCTGGCTTCACTTGGAAGCATGGAAGAAATGTTTCCTCTGTGTTGACCCTCCTCTTTGTAGACTGGACACTGGTTCAGGTCCGTCTGGTGGGGTTTCCATGGCCTCATTGATCAAGAGGACAGATAACTCACCACAGTGACAGGACGTTTTGAGAGATGCTCATAGTCCCCTGGAACTAGTCAACCTAGGAGGGCAAAAACTGCCCTTTATGTCCCTCTGACCAAATTAGTAAAGGCCTCAAAGTATGTCTGTTAAACATCCAAGAAGGTTAGTTCTACCAGGCTGGTACTTTTAATTACTGTGTTCCATGTAGATAAATCTTGGGGAAAGACAAATTGTTCTCATATAAACCTCACCTACACATATATTTCTTGATCTGGTATGTATAATTTGTCATTAGGTTGTAGGAGTAATATGGTTCCCTCTGGTTTCTAAAACTAGCTAGGCATTATTTATCCCTCACATTATCTAACCCCTCCATCATGGTTTCCCCAATTAAGGTGCCCCCATTTTTCCCCTTTCTCCCTTAATAATACCCTTCTCCTATGGTCCTACCTCTCTTGAGCCCCTTCTTTCCCTTTATCCCCTAAATTCCTTGTATACCCTTCCCTATCCATCCCTTAAACTAACCCAATTTTTATCCATATCTCCCTTATTAAGGCCTGTTTCCTACTGTTCTTCTCTTTCAGGTTCTTTCTTTTCCTTTACCTCCCTGTTTCCTTTACATTATCCTGGTTCTTGTAGTTATGTCTGGATACATAATCACTTATCAGGATTTGGTTCTAGGATCCACATATGAGGGAGAACATATGTCGATTTTTTTTCTGAGTCTGTGTTACTTCATTTAGTATAACAGTTTCTAGTTCTATCCATTTACCTGCAAATTTCATGATGTCATTTTTCTTTACTGATGAATAAAACTCCATCGTATAAATGAACCACATTTTCATTATTCACTCATCAACTGAGGGACACTTGGGTTGCTTCCATCTCTTATCTATTGTGAAAAGGGCAGCAACAAACATAGATGTACAAGTGTCTCTGCCATAGGATGAGTTCTTTGGGTATATGCCAAGGAGTGGTATAACTGGGTAAAATGGTAGGCTCATTTGTAGTTTTTTTAAGAGTTCTCCACACTGCTTTCCATAGGGGTTGAACAAGTTTGCAGCCCCACCAGCAGTGGATGAGTGTTCCCCTTTCCCCACATCCTCTCCAACATTTGGTATCATTTGTTCTCTTGATCTTAGCCAGTCTGACTGGGGTAAGATGAAATCTTAAAGTGGTTTTATTTTGCATTTCCACAATTATTAGTGATGTTGACCATCTTTTAAGATGCTTCATAGCCATCTTTACTTGTTCATTTGAGAACTCTGTTCAGCTCCTTAGCCCATCTTTTAATTGGGTTACTTCCTGTCTTGATTCCCTGCTTTTTGAGTCTGTTATATATTCTGGATGTTAAACCTCTATCAGATGTATCACTGGTGAAGATTTTCTCCCATTCTGTGGGTTTTCTCTTCACTTCCCTGTTGTCTCCTTTGATTTACAGAAGCTTTTTAGTTCATGAGGTCCCATTTGTTGAGTCTTGACCTTGTTTCCTGAGCAATTGATGTCCAGTTTAGAAAATCCTTTCCTACACCTATATCGTGTAGGTTTTCGCCAATGTTTTCTTCTAACAGTTTCAGAATTTCAGGCTTTGCATTGAAGTCTTTGATTCATTTGGAATTGATTTTGTGCAAGATGAAAGATAGGGATTTAGTTTCATTCTTTTACAGGTGGAGATCCAGTTTTGCCAGCACCATTTGCTGGGCATGTTGTCTTTCCTCCAGTGAATGTTCTTGGTCCCTTTGTCAAATTTCAGGTGGCTTACATTGCATGTTCTCATATTTGGGTCATCAATTTTGTTCCATTGTTCTATGGGTCTATTTTAGTGCCAGTACCGTATTGTTTTAATGACTATAGCTCTGTAATACAGTTTAAAATATGGCATAGTAATCCCTGCCTGCATTGCTCTTAGTGCTCAGAGTTGCTTTGGCTATCTGAGAACTTTTGTGCTTCCATATGAATCTTAGAATTTTTTTTTCCAATTCTGTGAAAAATGTCATGGGGATTTTGATTGGCATTGCATTGAATCTAGAAATGACTTTTGATAGGATGGTCATTTTCACAATATTAATTCTTCCAATCCATGAGCATGGGAGGTCCTTCAATCTTCTGCTGCCTTCCTCAATCTCTTTCTTTACAGATTTGAAATTCTCATTCTAGAGGTCTTTAATGTCTTTGGTCAGGTTTATTCTGAGATATTTTATTTTTTTGCAGCTATTGTAAAGAGGAGTGTTTTCATGTACTCTTTCCCTGATTGCTTCTTATTGGTATATAGAAAGGCTACAGAATTTTGTAGGTTAATTTTGTAACCTGCCACTTTATTGAATGTGTTAATAATTTCTAGGAGTTTCCTGGTGGAATTTTTGGCTTCTCCTAGATATAATATCATATCATATGCAAAAAGGGATGATTTGATTTCTTCTTTTCCAATTATTACTCCTTTAATTTCCTATTCTCTTATTGCTCTCACAAGAGTTTCATGCACTAGTTAAAGAGAAGTGGAGATAGTGGGCAGTCTTGTCTGATTCTTGATTTCAGTGGGAATGCTTCCAGTTTTTCTTCATCTAGAATAATGTTGGCTGTGGGTTTGTTATATATGGCTTTAATTATGTTGAGATATGTTCCCTCTAGTCCAATTCCCTATAGGACTTTGAACATAAATGCATGTTGAATTTTGTCAAAGGCCTTCTCTGCACCTATTGAGATGACCATGTGGTTCTTGTTTTTGAGCCCATTTATATGATTTATAATGTTTATTGACTTACGTATACTGAACCATCCCTGCATCTCTGGGATTAAGCTGACTTGATCATGGTAGATGATCTTTTTGATGTATGTCTGGAAGTTTGCAAGTATCTTGTTGAGAATTTTTGTTCATTATGTATATGGGTCTATAGTTTTCCTTTTTCGTTGTATCTTTACCTGGCTTTGGTATTAGAGTGATGCTGGCTTCATAGAAGGAATTTGGAAGTTTTCCCTCCATTTCTATCTTTTTGAATAAACTAAGTAGTACTGGATGCAGATCTTCTTTAAATGTCTGATAGAATTCTGCTGTAAATCCATCTGGTCCTGGGCTTTTTTTAGTTGGAGTTGGGAGGTTTTATACTACTGTTTGAATTTCTTTTTCTGTTATGGGTCTGTTTAAGCTGGTAATCTTTTCTTAGTTTAGTTTTGGTGGTTCCCATGCCTTTAGATATGCATCCATTTCTTTTAAGTTTTCAAATTCAGTAGCATGTATGTTTTTAAAGTATTCCCTTATTATTTTCTGTGTCTTTCTGGTGTCTGTTGTGATGTTTCCCCTTTCATCTCTTATTTTGTTGACAGAGATGCTCCTTCTTTCTTTTGGTTAACTGGGCTAGCAGTCTGTCAATCTTTTTTATCTTTTCAAAGAACTGGCTCTTGAATTCATTGATTCTTTGTATTATTTTCTTTGTTTTGATTTCATTAATTTCTGCCCTCACTTTTGTTAATTCTTCTTGTCTGCTGTGTGGTTTGGGTTTCATTTGTTGTTGCTTTTCAAGTGTCTTGAGTGCAATATTAAGTCATTTTTTTGTGTTCTTTCCAATTTTTAATGTAGGCACTTAGAGCTATAAACTTCCCTCTAAGAACTGCTTTCAACATGTCCCTGATGTTATTTGTGTGTGTGTGTGTGTGTGTGTGTGTGTGTGTGTGTGTGTG
>NW_008350535.1:1107896-1108716 GCF_000622305.1 Nannospalax galili
GGGTTTCTTCTCATGCTGATTTTAAGCTTTATTGCATTGCGGTCTGATAGAATGCATGGAATTATTTCAATCTTTTTGTATTTGTTGAGGTTTTTTGTGCCCCAGTATATGGTCAGTTTTGGAGAAGGTTCCATGTGGCGCTGAATAGAAAGTATGTTCTTTGGTGCTTGGGTGGAATACTTGGTAGATGTCTGTTAGGTCCATTTGATATATGATATTGTTTAATTCAAATGTCTGTCTGTTACCTCTCTGCTCTGTTGACCTATCTAATGGAGACAGTGGGTTATTGAAGTCCCCTACTATTAATGAGTTGGTATTAATTTAGGTCTTAAAGTCCTGTATTGTTTTTATGAAGTTTGGTGCACCAGAGCTTGGTGAATATATGGTCATGATTGTAGTATCTTCTTGGTTCATTGTTCCTTTGATCAGAATGAAGTGGCCCTCTTTATCTCTTCTGATTAGTTTTAGTTTAAAGTCTATTTTGTCAAATATTAGAATTGCAATGCCTGATTTTTTCTTAGTCCCATTCTCTTGGTATATTTTTTTCCATCCTCTCACCTTAAGATAGTGCCTGTCCTTGAAAGTGAGATGAGTTTCTTTCAGACAACAAAATGATGGATTTTGTTTCTTAATCCGTTCACTTAGTCTGTGTCTTTTGACTGGGAAGTTCAGTCTGTTAATATTTAAAGTTATTAATGAAAGATGAGTATTGAATCCTGTCATTTTTATTTCTGTTTACATTCTTGTTATAGCTGTACTTTTCCACAGTTATACCCTCGTTGGAATTCTTTCTGCAACCCCTTGGGTATAGTCATTCCTT
>NW_008350535.1:1108745-1109665 GCF_000622305.1 Nannospalax galili
ACTCTCTGAAGGGCTGGTTTTGTGGACATGAATTCCTGCAGCCTATTTATATCTTGGAAGATTTTTCTTTCCTCTTCGACTTTAATAGACATTTTGACTGGGTATGGTAATCTGGGTTGGCGTCTATGGTCGTTTAGAACTGGGAATACTTTGGTCCAGGCTCTTCTGGCTTTCATAGTTTGCACTGAAAAGTCAGCTGTAATCCTAATGGGTTTTCCTTTATATGTGACTTGTTGTTTTTCTTTTGCAGCTTTCAGTATTGTCTCTTTGTTCTGTATGTTTAATGTTTTTACACATTAAACATACAGTGAAGTGGAGAGTTTCTTCTTGGTCCTGTCTGTTTGGTGTTCTATATTCTTCTTGTATTTGTATGAGCATGACTTTCTTTAATTTTGGGAAATTTCTTCTAAGATTCTGTTGAGGATCTGGTCCATGCCATTATCTTGGGATTGTTCTCCTTCCTGTATGCCTATGATTAGTAAATTTGGTCTTTTTATGGTATCACACAATTCCTGTATATTCCATTTTGTGCTTTCTTCAATTTTTCATAATCTTTGCTTGAGTGGTCTAGTTCATCACTTTATCTTCCAGTCTTGATATTCTTTTTCCATTTCCTTCATTCCTATTGGTGAGGCTTTCTCCTGTCATTTCTAATTGGCTTATGGTCAGCCTGAGTATTCAGTAGTCTTCCTAGCTCTTTTCTGAATTCATTCAGAAGTTTATCCCTATCTTCCTCAGATCTTTGATTTCTTTGTGTGCTCTTTAAATTCACTGAATTCTTTTATCATGTATATAATTGTTCTTTTGAGTTCAATGTCCTGCATTATCTCTAGGGGGTTCTCATGTACTCCTCTAGAGGACTATTGGTATTTGGTGGGGATATGTTATTTTGGTTTTTCATGTTATTATTTTTTATGTTA
>NW_008350535.1:1118269-1119629 GCF_000622305.1 Nannospalax galili
CATGCTCTTTAAATTCACTGAATTCTTTTATCATGTTTATTATTGTTCTTTTGAGTTCCATGTCCTGTGTTGTCTCTAGGGAGTTCTCATTGTACTCCTCTAGAGGACTGTTTGTACTTGGTTGTGATATATTATTTTGGCTTTTGATGTTATTGTTTTTTCTTTGTGACTTTGACATGTGAATTTCTTTCATTGTTTCTGATTCTTGTGTGAGACTCAAGTCTTCCTTCTCCAAGTTTAGGTCTGCTTCTTTTTGTAAACTTTCTGTGCCTTTGTGGTTTACTTTTTGGCCATGAAAAGCTGGTTCATCTAAGCTTCTGCAGAGTTCTCTCTTTTGATTTTATATTGGAGTGGCCAGATTGCTTTTGTCTTCAGGAGTTCCCACAGAGGCCCATTCAGATGAGGTTCAGATGCTTTCAGGCTTTCTCCTAAGGTTTGGATCCCTCCAGGAAAGATGTTGTCCTCAGGAATTTGGGGGTTGGACTGGCCTGGGAGCAAGGCCAGGAAAGATGTTGGTCTAGGGCAGCTGGTGGCCATGCCACCCAGAAATGCAAAGGGAGGTGGGCTGGGAAGAGGCCCCATGGGCTCCTGGGAACTGCACTGAGGAACTGGGATGGTCTGGATTCAAAGGATCAGGAAGCAGAAAGGTCAGCTCTGGAGTCCAGGAAAGAGGCTGGTGGGTTGTGCAGCCCAGGGAAGCAGAGGGAGGTGATGGCGGGGCTAGGCCCAGAGTGCTCCTGGGGCCCCAAGAAGGAACTGAGTTGGTCTGGATGCAAAGGATCAGGAAGCATTGGTGGTTCCCCAGATATCTCGGGTGCCAAGAAAAGGAATGGGACAGGTCCCGGGCTAGGAGGAGAGACGCAGGGCGGGGGGCAGGGGATGACTGATTCGACTGATTCACCACAGAGAGAGGCCTGTGGATGTGCAGGCCCAGGGAAGCAGAGGGAGGTGAGGCGCAATGTTCTTTCTTTTACAATATTATTCTTTACATAATCAATTCTCGTGTACAACTGGCTAATTTTATGATCTGTTATGTAGCTGCCTTATAATCTGTTTTCCTTCTCTTGCCTTGTGTTTTCTTTCTCTGTGATGCCCCTTGCTAAATGGACAAGAAAGCAGAAACTAAAAGGGAGAGCTTGCCACCTGTTTGCAATTATTTTGGTCCAGCAATATACCTTGCTGAGAATGCCTTAACTTTTGCCCATGGCATCTGCCCTTGTAATCAACTTCTGACCTCAAAGACCACCCATTGAAATTGCCTTGAAAAAGTTGCTTTGAGAAAACAGCCTCCTGCAGTCAATCTTGTCTTGGCCTCTGCTCCTAATTCTCTGTAAACTTGCTTTGAAATTCCCTCTCTGGT
>NW_008350535.1:1120100-1123437 GCF_000622305.1 Nannospalax galili
AGTAAACTCCCTTTTTAATAGCCCCATGAATCATATTTTTTTTTGTGTCAAGTCCACGAACTCTATTTCTTGTTTTGCCTTGATACTAAAAATCTGCTTTTCTATGTTTTTTAAATCTAAATTTCATAGTTTGGGGATTTACAAATTTAGTTTATGATTCATTTGGAATAATTTATGAAATTTATTTGTGTAAAAATTGTGCTTTTCTATGTTTTTTAAATCTAAATTTCATAGTTTGGGGATTTACAAATTTAGTTTATGATTCATTTGGAATAATTTATGAAATTTATTTGTGTAAAAATTGAGGTATAGCAACAACATGCCAGTAAAAAATTGGCATTAACAAGGGAGTTTACTTCTGATAGTTCCCAAGAACATAGGGTCTTGTCATGTCATGCAACAGGAATGCTCTTGAAGAAGTTCTGGAATAGATTTTTAAACAGAGGGAGAGGAGAACTTTGAGCAAGAACCTGTATTCAAAAGAAAAAAATAGGTACAGCAGTATAGGTAGATTTACTATTACATTTTTCTCAAAGTTCAGCATTTCTAGGACCCAGAGGCTGTTTTAAGTGTCCAGGATCTTGTCCTAGAATGACAGAAGATGAATAGTGACCTGAAGTATGAGAGTCCAATTAAGGTGATGTTTGAAGCTATAGACTTTGGATTCATTTGTTTTAATTTGAAATGAATACACCTGTAAGGACTCTTCTTTGTGTTTGGAAGTTGAAAGGAAGTAGATGTGAAGGGGGAGCTGAGGGATGTAAGAGGTCAAGGCAAAATGACTCAGAACAGTGTGCGTGTATCCAGCATACAGTTGCAGGAGAGAAATTCAACTGTCAAGTGCACAGAAACTAGAAACATGATTAATTCATTAGATGTACTAGAAAGATGTGTCCAAGCCAGTTACTCTGCTCTTCTTTGCTTTGGTCCCTGAGAGGCTGTCCTTGATTCACTGCCTTGTTCTGGCTCCTTTCCCCTGTCAGCTAACCGTAGGATTGACAATGAAACATAACTTACAGAGATTGACATGTAAGAAGAAAAGGCCTGGATACTTAAATTATTCCAGTGCTTCCCTGCACTGTTGTATTTCTAAGTGTAACCTTTACCCAGCAGCCTCAATGTACAGGATCCTTTTGTTCCTTTCTATTTATACTGTGGTTATGAATTCACATTGTTTCTAATTCCATCAATGTTTCATCAACCTTGGTAGATTTTCTAAATATTGACCATACTTCTCTTAATAATGTCTTCAATAAAGCATCTTCAACTGAATTCTGAATATGCCATCTTTCATTCAATTGATTTCTGAATATACTTTTCCCTGCTGGGAACCTAATTCTTACAGAAACTGGGCTACTTATTTTTCTCCCTCTAGTTTCTTTGCCCTGTGTTCCTCTAACCACAGGAAACAATGAAACAACTATATTATACTTACTATGGAAAAAAGAAAATGATAAATCAAAATTTAAAATAGAAAATAGAAGAACAAAAAGAGAGCTAAAAGAGTCGCCACCCCCCCCCAAGTGTTTGCATTTAAGGCTCTTTTGCTAAAGTAATTGCTGATTAAAAACATGGTTCTGAGCTCACTAGTTAAAGCTTTGCTGTGTAAACAGCAAGTTTGAGGACCAGAGGAGTTGGATACCAGAACCTATGTAAATGTTAGTGGGCCTCAGGGTCTGCCTGTAATTCCAGTGCTGAGAAGGAGACCAGACCCCTGAGAAAGCTGTTTAGCTGTGTGTGCTGGATAGCTTTAGTGTCTGCTTGACACACTTGGGTTGAGGGAACCTCAACTGGGGAATTTCCTTCATTGGACTGGCCTGTGACCATGTGCATGGGGCATCTTTTTGATTATTGAGTGATGTGGGAGGGCCCAGCCCACTGTAGGCAGTACCACCCCTGGGAAGGTGGGCCTCAGTTGCATAACAAAGCAGGCTGAGCAGAGGCCAAGGGAGCAAGCCAGTAAGCAGCATTCCTCCATGGCCTGTGCTCCAGCTCCTGCCTCCAGGTTCCTGCCCTGAGTTCCTACCTTGAGCTCCCTGATGAACTGTGACCTGGGAGATGTAAGTCAAATGAACCCTTTCCTCCCCAAGTTGGTATTGGTCAGCGTGTTTTGTCACAGCAATGGAGAAACAAACCAGAACACTCTGCTACCAATATAACTGGGCTCTGGGTTTAACTAAGAGACCCTGCCATAATGAATAACATGGAGGGCAATGGAAAACTCCCATTGTCAGCCACCAGCCTCCATACCCACACACTTGCACTTATGTACACTTATACACTGGTGCATCTGCCCATATGCAAACTCATACACACGTAATCACACATCACATACACATACACCGGAGAAAGAAAAAGTAATGTGGCTCCATTTGTTAGTCAGAGTTTTACAGTATTGCATTCATTCAGACAAAAATAACACTGTGAATGGTAAACATCATGGATGCTATGAATCTCACTTATGGTATCCTGAATAAAATATTGTGGCCCATTTTATATTTGTTCATTTAGTTTTCATTGTAATTATATAATTATATGTGAAAGCACTCAAACTACATAGATATTTTCTCTGTGATGGAAAAGCAAACACATTGATAAGACTCCACTTAAGCATTCTGAAATGCTGTTAGAAATTAAGGAATTTGCAAGCATTTGGGAGTAAATTGATCAGAAAAATATGCATGTTCCTTGTAAGTCTAGTTCGGAGGAAGTCTGAGGAATGAGGAAGACAGACAGAGGCCTTTAGTTGGCCAAAAAGCCTTTGAGCAGTACCCAGGGGGATGTGGAGAAGTTCTCCAGGTGCTAGGAATGAGGTCCAAAGTAACCAGCAAGGCCTGAGAGGTGTTACTTATCAATCGATTGCTTCATTTTTATGATATAGTCACCTTTCAATGTTTGCTGTAACTGTCATCAGACATTGGCTTCTGTTACTTTCTCTGCAATTACATTTGATTCCAGCGAAAGGCAGCTTAGCTCTCTGCTCTAAATTTCAGACTTGCACGTCTACTCGTTTACTGAACATCTTTCCTGAATGTCTAGTCAGCATCTCAGATTCAACATGTGTCCACAGTTGACTTGTGGCCTTTGCTATATCCACTGAATACACATCCATCTGTTGTTCAAGTCCAAAATCTTAAAACTATGCTTTATACTTCTTTCCCTCATATTATATTAATCAGGAAATTTTGTTGTCTCAACCTTGAAATAGATACAAAATCTAGTTACATACTGTATACTCCATTGATAATCCTCTGGTCAGAGATAACACCTTTGACCTATAAATGAAATGGCTGATCATTTGGAATGGATATAGTTATTATATGATAATATCAAACCA
>NW_008350535.1:1129439-1139782 GCF_000622305.1 Nannospalax galili
AAAGGATCAGGGAGAGGAAAGGTAAGCCTCGGAGCCCCAGAAAGAGGCTGTCAGCCCCAGCAAGAGGCTGGCAGGTGTTGCAGGACCAGGGAAGTAGAGGGAGGTGAGGGCGGGGCCAGGTCCAGAAGCGGTGCTCCTGGGGCCCCAGAAAGGCATTGAGTTGGTCTGGGTGAGAAGGGTCAGGAAGTAGTATTGGTTCCCCAGGTGTCTGGGGCCCCAAGACTAGGAATTGTGCAGGGCCCAAACTAGGAGTATAGAACGGCGAGGCAGGGGATGGAAGGGTGAATGTGGCTTAGGGAGTCCCGGCGCGGAGAGCTGTGCTATAGACTTACCCCAAGAGGCCTGAGGATAGTAGTCCTGTCAAGTTTTTTTCAAAACTATATTAAGAGGGATTATCTGTGGGTGAAAAAAGCCACTAAACTCTAAGAACATCATTACTGTCAAGTTTTTTTAAAAACTATATTAAGAGGGATTATCTGTGGGTGAAAAAAGCCACTAAACTCTAAGAACTTCATTACTATTAACTGAAATTAAAACATGTACTGTTTGTCTAAACCATTTTTTATTTTTTTGTTATTTATTTAAACTATTTTTATTAAGCTTTTAAGGATTTCATACATTTCTTTCACACATTTCATTTTCAAATGAAAACCCACTCCACCATCTAAGCTCTATGCCCCCCACCCAACTGGGTATCATGTATTCTGCCATACATGTTAATTCCCATCCTGTCAACATTTTACCCAGATGTCCTTAAGTGCAAGCTCCTTAACTGGAGTCTATTCAGCCTATCTACAGTTCTTAAGGAAGGTCTCCTCTCCCTCATCCAGTCATAATCAGTCTCCAATAGTCCTCAGGCTTGGGCCAGCCCACAGCCCATTTCCCCTACACAACTCTGGGCCCTTGTCTGATTGAGTTGACATAGGTCTTGTGTCTGATGCCACCATTGCCACAAGTTCACATGAGCAAGCTTCCAGTGGCCTGAAAGCCTCTCCTTCCCTATGAACTCAAAAAGGTAAGACCCTGCTACTGAATACAGATAATAATTCAGACACAGAAATTGGAGCCATGGAGCAGGAACTGACCTGGAAACTTTTTCCCTGAAGACTAGCTCTCATAGTTCTAGAGGATGCTATGCAAAGTTCTAAGAGAGAATATTAATCAATCATCCAACGCAGCCTTAAAACCAAATAAACATAGTGACTGAGAGAGCAAACTACCTCTCTTGGTGCAGAAGTGGCACTGTTATCTGAGGGGTAATAAACAGCCATCTAATTGAACTTAAAACGCTCTCAGTGAGAGTGAGTCCATGGATTGCACTGTAATTATAGTCATAATACATGGCTGGAGAGGCCATAGATCCTAGAGAAAACTTTATCTCTGTCATATCTCTAGGCAATTGAAATATCATATCCTAAATATGGATCCTTATATTTACAAACAAGTATGCAGTAAACCACCGATCAAAGAAACTTCTTTTTGCAACAGATGGAGGCTACTGCAGAGTACCACAACTGGTCACACACAGAGAATATACATCTGAGAGATGCCCACCTCTAGGTAACATATCTACAGTGTATGTGCAGTAAAACCTCTACAACTAAGGCTCACGGAACATACTGGAACAGGGAATGAAGAGAATACTAGTGCATCCCTCAACTCTTGCCAGCAAAGCTTCCTTATACAACAGAGTGTGATGCACACAGAAGGCCACAACTGACTCAGTTCTAGAGAATAAGAGACTACAGAATTTGTGTCCTTGGATAGGACTCCTAATTAAACCTCACCCACCCACAGCTCAGGAACTATTGCAGAAGAGGGGTGCAGAAAGATTGTAAGAGCCAGGGCTGGTCCATGTCTAACTTATTTTTAACAATTATTTATGATTTCTTAATAAAAACCCTATTCATCACATCTGGCTTCATTAATATTTTATCACTTTAAAGATTACTTGGAACTAGCGAATCCACAATGTTCAACTTCAATGCCAACATCAAAAGCGCTTTATGCATAGTATCAATGCTTCTATTTTATTTGCATGTTTGCTTTTAATGCTGGTTGTTTATTTGTATGGAAATGTTTATTTGCACAAATATTTTTCTTTCCTAAAAGTTATAAGAAGTTGTCAATTGCTAGCATGTACGAGTCCCACGCAAGTTCAATCAGAAAAAAAAAACAGCATAGACATGAGGCAGTGGGTAAGAAGCTGTAACCCACCTAAGGAAACTGGCAACAGATGGCTGCTAGGAATGAATATTATTCTTATTTTCTCTTTCGTACATTGGTGTATTCAGAGGTACCTTTGTGAACTTAAATTTATAAAACACTTTTTGGTAAAATTCCTCAGATTTGGGAGAAAGAAACTTGGGATCCCAGGACTCAGGAGGCAGGATTATCGTATGACTGAAATCACCCTGAGTTATTATCATGAATTTCATTCAGGCCAGCCTGGGCTACCTATCGAGAGAGAGAGAGAGAGAGAGAGAGAGAGAGAGAGAGAGAGAATGAGAGAAATCAAAACTAAACAAAGTATTGGATTGTGCTATAATTTTTATTTTTTAAGAGGGTGAAGAAGAGTTGATATTCTTTAAGGGAGTAATGCTAGAATGGTCTGGCTGAACAGACTCCAGTGGACGAACTCACACTAAGGGACATCTGGGTACACAAACTTGACTCAATAGGCCTTAACATATATGACAAAATTCATGAAGTGGGCATACTATGGGCGGTGTAGATATGGAAGGGGGCTTAAATATGACTAAAAATGTGTTTTATGAAATCCACAAATTTCTCTTATCTAATTCCTAGAAACTTAATAAAATATTTTTAAGATTTATTTAGTTTTACTTTACATGTATGAAAGTTTTGCCTGCATGTATGTGTATGCACCAAGTGCCTACAGTGCTTGTGGAGGTCAGAGGAGGTTTAGAATAAATTTTCTATAGGAGATAGTTTATCAACTTTAATTAGCTATCAAGTATTGATAGTCAAGGCCTCACTTCCCCAATTTATTTATCCTATTCTAGTAGCTGTTACTAGTTAAACTAGTGTAGTTTTGTGGAATGTCATGATTACTAAGGGGAGATTTAATAAGAAAATAAATTATGCTGCCTGAGAATTACACAGTAGCAAAAGTAGCCATGATAACTCATGACTAAAGTCACCACAAAATGTGTCAGGGAAATTAATGCTCAGGAAAGAAGTGAGAGGATGTTATTTGCTCTACTGATGAAACATAGTGCTAAAGATCAAGTGTCAGTAAAGTAGTTAAATAAGGTGTTAGTCAGAAAGCCAGTGTTTGCTTACAGCCTTAAAGTATTATGCAATAGCTCCAAAAGTTTCTAATTCTTCATATACTGTTAACTTACTATAATTATTTAAATATGTAGTTATATATTC
This sequence comes from Nannospalax galili, assembly GCF_000622305.1. Lineage (NCBI taxonomy): Eukaryota > Metazoa > Chordata > Mammalia > Rodentia > Spalacidae > Nannospalax > Nannospalax galili. The sequence continues at coordinate 1,132,839 of NW_008350535.1, forward strand.
ACTTAATTTACTACAGTTACATAGTTACTGTTAAATTTATACATTACACTTTCTGTTTATGGAGAATGTTATTATATTGCTTATTCCACAGAATTTTTGTGCAAGTTAATTAGAACATTAGGCTCAAACTACGATCATTGGCATGTCAAAGTGCTTATCAAGCATTTACTGTTACTTTTTGTGCTTCTGTTTTGGTAACTTCCTAAGTGACATCCGAGGTACTCTAAAACCTCTGCTACAAAAAATTGATAGTATTGGACCTGAAAAATTATTTCATTACTCTATATAAATCATGTTTTTAACTTCGAAGTCTTTATTATAGTATTGGTATTTTTAAATATGTGTGTGTATGTTTGTATGTGTGTGTGATGTTCATGCAGATGTATATCTATGTATACACATTCATGTGGACATATGCACGTATATGCTCAAGTTCGGCATGGGTGTCTTCTTTCATTGTTCTTTGCCTTATTCCTTGAGGCAGGGTTTGTCACTGAAGCTGGAACTCACTGATACAGGCTAGTTCATTAGGGGACTGCATCTCTGCCTTCTAAGCACTGAGATCACATGTTGGCCACCTTGCCTGCCTGCCTTTCCTTGGATTTGGGGGCTCCAAATTCTGATCCTCAAACTTGTGATTAGCAAGCACTTTATCCACTGAGCTATCACTGCAGCCCCAGAAAATGTTTACATTTTTAATCTAAATTTTTAATTTTTTAAAATTTCACACAAGAGCACTGTATTTATTTCACTTCTACCCTTTCCTTCTTCAACTCCTCCTGAATCCTTCCCACTCCCTTTCAATTTCATGAACTTTTCTTTATTATTTTATAAGGTAACTTACTGAATCCACTTAGGGCTGCTCATATGTGCCCATGTTTAGGGATGAGCACTTAGAATTGGGTAACCTCTTAGGGAGCTCATCCCTATGGAAATTTACCCTCCCTTCCTCAGCAGTAATTGATGGCCAGTAGATCTGGTAGATCTTTATCTAGAAGTGGGAATGTGTGAAATTTTACCCATCCGCATTGCCATGTCAATTGTTATTGTCATTTTGAAGGCATTTAGACAACCATATAGTTGATATTTCCTGGATGCAACATCCCTGTGTCTTCTGGACAGCACTATCTAGCAGTAGGTACCCTGGTCTTCTGGCCCTTGTAATCTTTCTGCCTGCTCGTCTGCAATATTTCCTGAGCCTCGGGTGTAGATACTTGATTTTAGATGTGTCAGTTGGGGCTAGGCATATCAAGGTCACTTATACTCTGTATGCTGACCAGTTGTAGATAGCTGCAATAGTCTCTATCTGTTGTAAAATGAAGATTCTTCAAATAGGGGAGAGAGCTATATTTATCTGTGGGTATAAGGATAAGCATTTAGAATACAGTTATAAATTATAGTGGTTAAGGAACCTCTAGCATCTATGATCTCTCCAGCCATGGGCATTCAACTAGATTTCTGGTACCATGGGGGAGATGGGGGCATGGAAGGGATAGGGGATCTAGATTTGACTAATAACTGTTGTATGAAATTACAAAAACTCAATAAGAGTTGTTAAAATTCCTGCTTATTGAATAGGCCTTATGTAAAAGTAAAGAGTTGTTGGTTACCCCCAGGATAAAAATGCCACTATTATATTATTAGAAATCATTTGTTCTACCCCTCCTTCTCTCTCTCTCCCTTCAGTGCCTCCCATGTCCCCAATCACTGACCCTCCAGTTCAGAACTTCTATAATTATTATTGTTACACATGTATACATCTATATCTCCTACTGAGGACATTTAGTGATTTTTGTGTGTGTGGCTGGTGCTGACACGGGGGTACAATAACCTGTCAGGTTCTCAGCAGTGGAGAAGACTGACACTCCCTCTCTCACAAGCCCTGAATTGCCTTTAGCTCTTCATCTATGGGTGCAGTCTTATGAGATTTTTCTATCTGCTTTGACATGGCCCTGATATGGCCATTATGCAGGTCATGTTCAGACAACCATATTGTTGAGATTTCATGGATGCAGCCCCCCTGTTATATATAGAATAAACTATGTAATTGCACATTTTTGGGTCTCTTGGTCCCACAAACCTTCCACCTTCTTTCCACAGTGTTCCCCGAGCCTTAGGTGTAGGACTGAAATGTAGATATACCAATTATGGCTGTGTAGCTTGGGTACTTATTGTCTGAATTTTGACCAGTTGTGGAGTTCTGTAGTGGCCTCAACATAGGGTGGTAATGTTCCCTCACACAAGAGTATAGACTATCAACAAAAAGCCAAGTGCCAGTCATGGAGAAACTCCCTTCAAGCTGTTTGACAAGAGGTCTAAGAGATGCCCAAATCAATACAGGCTTTTCCCATTGTCTTTGGTTGCCCTGCCCCTAAACTTAAACACCCTATTAGTAAATACAACAAATACTTCAGACATAGGACTTGGAAGAACCGAGCTTGAACTGACCTGAGGACCAGCTCTCATAATATTGGAAATTGCTATGCAAGCTGTCTAGGGAGAAAAGCAAGCAACAGTCCTACCCAGCTGTAGAGCCTACAGATAACAACAGTGACTGGCCCAGCAAGATGTAGTGCAGTAATGGCCATGTTAACTTGGGGTTAACCAACAGCTGTCTAATGTTCTCTAATTGGACTTAAGGCCCACTCAATAGGAGGGAATTCATGCCTGGTACTATAAATCTAGCCAAAAACCTGTGGTTGGAAATGTCATAGACCCTAAAGGAGAACCTACTACTGCCATTGCCCTAACCCCAAATAATTTACAACTGTGTTCTAAATACTTATCCTAATATCCATAGACAAATGTAGATTTCATTCTTCATCAAAGAAACCACTTTTTACAGCAGATAAAACTACTACCGAAATCCAAATATTTTTAGTGTTTTTATGTTTTGAAACTGGTATATAGTAGGTCACAATTTAATGTGCTTAAATGGGGTGTCAAAAAGAACAACATGGTGGGGCTTGTTTGTATTGCCTCTAGGTGTTTTTCTTTTTTTTTTTCTGATAGATCAAAGAATAGTCAACCAAACACTTCTTCAAAATTCTTTCTTATTAACTCCTTTTATTCTAGGAACTTCCAGTTTCTCTGATCCTTTCAGATCCTTTCACTCTAATCTCACATTCACAGTGGAAATTTCTGTCACAAAAACATACTGATTCATTCAGGCTGAAAATTACCATGCAGTTGTTATCTGTAGCAAGCAGGTTTATGTGCAATAGTGTATTATCGAAATCACCAAGTAGGGCCTGTTCTCTAAGTTTTAACTCCTTCACAAAGCTGTTGTTTCCTTATGCCTCTGTGCATACCATGCATGACCTAATAACATCCAGGAACTCTGTAAACACACTATGAATTTGCTTTATTGTAATTAAGAAAAGACTCACACTCACATAAGTCACTGATAATTAGGATGCTTCTTCTATGCTGATGGAAAACTTTCACAGAAATTGTTTCAGTGAACATCAAGTTTGATCTTGATGAATGATGCAAAAGTGGAGAGTGAATTACTCTGAAAGATTACAGGAATGTTTTGCTTCTTCATGGACATACAGTTCATGTCCAGAGTAAAGGTTCTTTGTGAGAAGAAATATTAAAAATATTTTGCTTCTTTTTTGAAGTTTAAAGACAATTGAGAAGATTTATAAATACTTGCTTTAATTTTTTAAAGTAAGTGAAATTTTCATTCTTCCCCTAAAAGAGCATCTTTCCTTCCTCCCTCCTTCCTTCCTCCCTCCTTCCTTCCTCCCTCCTTCCTTCCTCCCTCCTTCCTTGTTCCCTCCTTCCTCCCTCTTTCCTTCCTCCCTCCTTCCTTCTTCCCTCCTTCCTTCCTCCCTCCTTCCATCCTCCCTCCGTCCTTCCTTGCCCTTCCTTTCTTCCTTCCTTCCCTCCTTCCTTCCTCCCTCCCTCCTTTCCTTCCTTCCTTTTTCCTTCCTTCCTTCCTTTCTTCCTCCCTCCTTTCTTCCTCCCTCCTTCTTTCCTCCCTCCTTCCTTCTTCCCTCCTTCCTTCCTCTTTCCTTCCTCCCTCCTTCCTTCTTCCCTCCTTCCTTCCTCCCTCCTTCCTTCCACCCTCCTTCCTTCTTTCCTCCTTCCTTCTTCCCTCCTTCCTTCCTCCCTCCTTCTTTCCTCCCTCCTTCCTTCTTCCCTCCTTCCTTCTTCCCTCCTTTATTTATTTCTTCATCATTCATTCCTTTCTTCCATTTCCCCTTCTTTCTTTTGCTGAAGATCTACATCACAACTTCACTCATGGTGAGCACACTGTCTACCACTGACCTACATCTCAGGCACTCAAATTTTTATTTCAAAATGTTGTGATATTCTTACTTAATATTATCTTAAAATAATATTCTTTAAAAAATTTAGTAATTTTAAGTAGCAACTAAAATAATTGAGGAAATAGAGGAAGCAGGAATATATACATATATAAATTGCAACCACAAATTCCCTTTGGTATGGATCTACCCACTACAGTCTGGTTAACTTACCCAACATCATATCTTTAAAGAAAACTGACTCTCTCTCTCCCAGCAGCTGCCACTTGCCAATAGTTCCATAGATAAGGCTGAGGTCTCCTACCTATCTCTCAATTGGGATTTTGTCTGGCTTGAACTTACATGAGTTTTGCACATGCTGTCACCAGTACTGTGAACTCATATGAGTATCTGCCTAGTTGTTTGGAAAACTCTGTTTCCTTGTGGTCATCCACCACCTCTGGTTCTCAGAGTCTTTCTAATGCCTCTTTTGCAATGGTCCCTGAGCCTTGGAAGGCAGATTTAATGTATGTGTTCTCTTCTGGGATAAGTGCCCTGTAGTCTCTCATTCTCTGCATTTTGACCAGTTGCTAGTCTGTGTGTCAATCACCATCTGCTGCATAAGGAATATTCTCTGGTGAGATGCACTAATTTATGGGTATAACAAGTCATTAGGTGTTGGTTTCACACTATGTTCATTTAGCAGAATAGTAGTAACAAATCACCTCTGTGGCCTGTGACCTGTCTAGCCTCAGGTTCCTAGGCCTGATATCAGTGTCAGGTATGGGCTCCATATTGTGTAGCAGATTTTTAAATCCAATCAGATAGTGGTTGGTTGCACATCTGTAGTACTACAGCATGAGTACACATATTCTGCAAGGCTAGTTGTAACTTGCAGAAATAAAAACTGGATGAGGTTGATGACTACTTTTCTTTTCCGGTAGCATGTACGACACCTTCCAGAACTATGAAAGCTAGCCAGTAATGATGAACCTTTGAAGGCAGAAACTGCTAGATTTCTCTTTGATTGTTTTACAACTCATGTTTGTAGTATTTTCAATAATAGGGGCCTTACTGTCAAGTTCTGATGGGTAATGAGGAGCAGGGGGAAATATCTAGTATTGTTTGGGCATCCATGGGATCCCTGAACAACAGCTTCAAAAGAAAGAGCGCATTCCTGGCATTGGACTTTTTATTTGATGGTCTGTGGTGTCTGGTACAGCAATGTTCCCCTCTTACATGGTAACTCCTTTTAATCTGTTTTTATATAATATATGCATATACTTTAAAAAGCTTCTACAGCAGTAGGTTTCTGCATGGCTTTTTCTAAAGGCCTTTAGTATTAGTTAACCCTCCCCATACTCCCTCCTCTGCCCTGTATTCCCATTCCCTGCCCCACTTAATCATTTCTATTTCATTATTGCCATTTCCCCCTTTATATCACTGCCTTCTGTCTAACCTTCCAGGAAGTGCCCATGGCCTTTACTTACTGACCTCTATGGATTTTCCAATTGAAACAAGCATATCTAAGGATTCTAAGCAACTATCACCTTATGAGAGAGAACTTGTGATCTTTGTCTTTCTGGGTCTGGATTATCTCACTTAGGATGTTTGTTTTCAGTTCCATCCATTTACCTGAAAATTTCATAATTTTAATTTTCTTAACAGTGGAATACTATTCCATTGTATAAATGACTATCCATTCAGCAATGGATGGACACCTTACTTATTTCCATTTCCTGGATGTTGTGACTAGAACAGCAATGAACATGAATGAATGCGTGTCTTTATGATAGGATACAGAGTACTTTCTGTTTATGACTATATCATGTTGTAGATCTATTTCTAGCTTTTTGAGGAATCTCCACACTGATTTCATAATGGCTGTACCAGTTTGCATCCCCACCATCAATGAATAAATGTTCCTGTTTCCCCACATCCTCACTGTCATTAGTAGTTTAGTTTTTGGATCTTAGTCATTCTGAGTGGCAAGATGAAGTCTCAAAGTAGTTTTAATGTGCATTTCCCTATGAATAAACATGGTGAACATTTAAAAAGTATTTCTCACCATTTACTTTTTATCTTTTGAGAAATTCTTATTAAGTTCTATGCTCCAATTTTTAATTGAGTTGTTTGATTTTTTATGTTTAATATTTTTTGAGCTCTTGCATATTTTAAGTACGAACCCTGTGTCAGAGGTATAGCTCGTAAAGATTTTTTCTTATTCTGTAGTTTGTCACTTGAATTGAATGATGGTATTCTTTCTTTGCTGTACAGCATATTTTTAGTTACATGAGGCCCATTTGCCAATTGTTGGACTTAACAGGATTCCTGCTCAGAAAGTCTTTTCCTGTGCATATGAGACCAGAGTGTACCTTACTTTCTCCTCTATCAGATTAAGAGTATCAGGTCTTTTTTGTTGCTGTCTACTGTCCCCTAGTGACTTCTAAAACCTCAAGAAATACAAAAGCTCCAAAGAGAAAATAAAAGATTTTTTTGTGTGTCTTTTTGAGACAGGGTCTCCCTGTAGCCACAGCTGGCCTGGAATTCACTATGTTGACCAGGCTAGCCTTGAACTCACAGAGATCCACCTGCCTCTGCCTCCCGAGTACTGGGACTAAAGGCATATGCCACCATGCTCGTTCCAATAAAAGATATTTTCAAACATTTTTTCTTTAAGTAGTACAATAT
>NW_008350535.1:1139809-1213619 GCF_000622305.1 Nannospalax galili
ATATATACATCCTGTTAAGAAACATCTAGGTCAAAAAAAATTGGGGACCTGGAGAGATTGCTCAGTGGTTAAGAACACTGGCTAGTCTTGCAGAGCACCCGGGTTTGAATCCCCTCACCCACATGACAGTTAACAACTGTTCCTAACTTCAGTTCCAGGGGAATCCAATGGCTTCTTCTGACTTTCTCTGGCATTGCACTACATGGGTGCACTTACACACATTCAGGCAATACACTCATACACATAAAACAAAAATAATAAAATAAAAAAGAAACATTTAGGTTTTAAACACCATTAGAAATTCCTGTGTTTCTAATGTTGATGGCTACTTTCTACAATTCCTTAAGTAATCTGAAATACTGCCTCCAGTGTTGTATTTAAGCAACCATAAATTTATCACTTGATAAAATTATTGCACATCGATAGAAAGAAAATGAAATTTTCTCAACTTTGATATGATCAGGAGCACATAATCACAGACATGTGTTATAGCAATACTGATCAACAGTATTCTCTGAGACAATGGGAGGATTCTATCAAACTGGGCAAGATGAAACCATCATTATTACTTGAAATGTCACTAACACAATTCAGAAAGTTAACTTCAATTTCATCTAATTAGTTACATGTTACTATGATATTTCTTAGGGAAAAGGGGGTCTGATTATTTTGTACCAGTCAGGTTCCTGGCAGGTAAAAGATTGAACAAAACCAACAAGATTTAACTGAAAATAACAATATGCTGTTTTTAAATATCATATGCTGGAGTAAAATACATGACAAAATTAGCATCAAGAAATGGGAGATAAGTGAAATAGGTGTAAGGCTTTTTTTTTTTTAACCAGAAAAAGGTATTCTGAAAAATGCATTTGTATTCCCTCTGCCCCCTATTGTGCTCTGTTCTGTGAGACTTAAGTGTAGAGGTTCCATTGTAGATGTGTCACTTAGGGCTGGGCATCTCTCAGATACTTATTTTTTGTGCATATCCAGATGTGGAATTCTGTACTAGTCTCTGTCTTTGATGAGTGGTGACAGGTATACCTGTCTGTAAATATAAGGATATATATTTATCATGCAGTAAGAAATTACTTTTATCTAGGGATATGAGAGGGGTAGGGTTTTCTCCAGGATTCATGACCTCTTAAGCCATGTGTATTTGTCTATGTTTACAGTTGCAAACATGAGTTCCCTCCCATTGAGAGGGCTTTAAGTTCAACTGGATAGCTGTTGATTACTTCAGGATAAAAGTGCCACTACTGCACCAATATAATTTGTTGTGAAGGTCATTGTTGTAGTTACTAGGCTTTAAAGCTGGAAATTGAATTGTTGATTGATTTTTTTCACTTTGCATAGTATATTCTAGAAGTATGAGAGATAGTCTTCAAGAAGGAGGATTTCATATCAGTTTCAGCTCCGTTGCTCCATGTCCTGTGCCTGAAGTTGTTCTGTGTTCAGCAATAGGGCCTTACCTTCAAGTTCTTGGAGATATTCAAGAGCTGTGGAAATAACCTGTGTTATTCTGGGAGTCTCTTGGACTACTCTGACCAACAACTCAAAGGGAGGTTTCTCCTGTCTGGCACTGTGTTTCTTGTTACATAGCCTTCAGGTACACACATGGACTCATGTTCAGATAGTGTATGCATATTTTTCAGTAGATTTTTGAACCAATACATTTACATCTGGTTGTCACAACACCTAAGTTTTATTTATCTCTCCTCTCTCTCCATCACCCTCTTTCTCTCCTTGTATAACCTACCTCCTCCCTCCCCAGTTGAAGTACCTCCATTTCCTCTTGCTCCCCTTGATAATAACTGTCTCCTATTATACCCCCTGAGTTCCTATTCCCCCTTTACCTTCATGATTCTTTGCATGTCCTTCCATCTTCCCTTCCCAGTTGAATACTGCAACTTTCCCCATTTCTCCCTTTATAACATCTGTTTCCTACTCTCCCTCTCTCTTGGTCTCTTTCCTTCCTGTTATCATTCCATTTTCCAAGCTTTTGTGGTTACATCAGGATATATACTGACATATAAGGTTTTGGTGCTAAAATCTGCAAAAGAGAGAGAATATATGTCACTTATTTTTCTGAGTCTGTATTACTTCACTTAGGATACGTTTCTAGTTCCATCCATTTACCTGAACATTTCATGATTTCATCCTTTTTTACCACTGAGTAGAAGAACTCCATTGTGTAAATGAACCACATTTTCATTACCCATTCATCAACTGAGAGACATTTATACTGTTTCCAACACCCAGCAAGAAAAATGGATGTACACGTATCTTTACAGCAGATGAGATCTTTGCATATATGGCAAGGAGTGGTATAACACAATTATATGGTAGATTCAATTCTATTTTTTAAAACATTCTCCACACTGCTTTTCATAGAGGCTGCATGATTTTGCAGCCCCACCAGCAGTGAATGAACATTCCCGGTCTCCTCATCCTTGCCAGCATTTGGTATCTGTTGTTCTCTAGGCTCCAACTTGGTTCAGATGAAAACTTACAGAGTTTTGATTTACATTTCCCTAATTATTAAGGGTGTTAAATATTTTTAAGGTGTTTCTTAGCCATTTTTATATCTTTGTTTTAGAACTCAGTTCAGGTCCTTAGCCCATCTTTTTATTGGCTCAATTGTTCTATTGTTTCTTTTGTTTTGTTTTGTCTTTTAGTTCATTGTATATTCTGGGTATTAATCTCCTTTTGAAAGTGTAACTGGTTAAAATTTTCTCCCCCTCTGTGGGTTTCTTCTTCACTTCTTTAGTTGTTTGTTTTTGCTGTACAGAGGTTTTTTTGGTTTAATGACATTCCACTTGTTGATTATTGACCTTAATTCCTCAGCAACTAATGTCCAATTTAGAAATTCCTTTTCTATACCTACATCTGGTAAGCTACTTGTTTATGTGTTCTTCTAAGGTTTTATATTGAGGTCTTTGGTCCACTTGGAGTTGACTTTTCTGCAGGGTGAAATATAAGGGCCTCATTTCATTCTTCTACAGGTGGAAATCCAATTTCTCCAGCACCATTTGTTGAAAAGGTTGTCTTTCCTCCAGTGTGTGTTCTTGGCACCTTTATCAACTATCAAGTGGTTGAAATGTCATGTACTCATGTTTCAGTCTTCTATTATGTTTTGTTGATTTATATGTGTCTACTCTTGCACCAGTACATCTTGTTTTTATGACTATAGCTCTGTAATATATTTTGATATCTGGTTTAGTAATACCCCCAGTATTGCTCTTTGTGCTCAGGATTGCTTTGGCTATCTGGGGTCTTTTGTGATTCTGTATGAATTTTAGGATTTTTTTTCTAATCTGTGAAAAATGTCATGGGGATTTTGATTGGGGTGCATTGAATACCCATTATTACAGGTACTCCTTCCATCTCCTGGTGTCTTCCTCTATCTTTCTTCAAAGATTTAAAATTTTTAATTTTACCTCTCATTGGCAGATCATGAGACTGATGCCTAGAGCTCGCCACTCCCTAATTACCACCCTTGGAATCCAAAACTGCAACAGTTAGATATTGCAACAGTCAGGGTCATGTGGTTTCCAGGAATACAGGCTCTGTAATCTGAAACCCAGTATGCTAATGAGGCATCCTACCCACTATTCTGTGATAGGATGTTAAGTGTATTATGCTAATAGGATGCTAAGTCTGTTATGCTAACAAGGTATCTTACTTGCTGTACTATGATAGGGTGCTAAACCTGTTATGCTAATAAGGTATCCTACTTGCTGTGCTGTGATTGGACCACTACCCCTATATAAGCTTGTGCCTTCCTGCAATAAACCAGACCTGTGTCACTGAAAATTTTTTCTTTTAATTTTAGAGATCTTTAATATCTTTTATTAGGTTTATGCATAGATTTTTTTGAGGCTATTGTAATTTCTCAATTCTCATCAGCAAAGCTTCCTCATGCAACAGAGTACTAGGCATTCAGAAGGTCACAGCTCAACAAAATATAGAGAATAGGATACTGCAGTGTGTCTCTGGACAGGACTCCTATATTAAACCTCACCCACCCATGGCTCAGAGACCACTGTGTAAGAGGAGGCAGAAAGATTGTAAGAGCCAGGGTTGGTGCATGATCATAAGGAACAGTGTTCTAAGCCTGTAGGAACTTGTTTATATGATCTTACAGCAATGGTGTAAGACCCATGCAAACACAGTCAGACATAAACCCAACATAGAACTGAGGAAATGGAAAACAGGCCCCAAACTTAGCTGAAGAACTATTGGGAGCTGATTACTGATGGATAAAGGAGACTTGATCTTCTTTAAGGGAGAGACTCTAGAGAGGCTGACTAGACTCCAGTGGATGAACTTGCACTGAGGAATATCTGGGTACACAAACTTGACTTGACAGGCCTCAACATATATGACAAAATGCATGAAATCCGGTGGGGGTGCAACAATGGAGGGTATTGATGTGGGAGGGAGTATAATGATGGTTAAGATTTGTTTGTATGAATTGCACGAAAATTCAGTAAAAAGCACAGAAAAGGTGCACTCATTCCACCTGTGAAAAAGGTAGTTTACCATTGATAATATGTATTTTAATAAAATATAATGTTTTGTCACATAGTGCTTAGATAACTGAAGACACATAGACCATAATATTAACCCTGATGTCTACTTCACACTTTAAGGACAATTAACTCATAGAGATCATATTCTTATATACAGAATTTAAACCTATAAAATTCTATAAGAAAACATCAAAGAAAATATTTTTTGATGTTAGGAAGAGTTTTTTGGATGTGATACATAAAGCATAGTCCAGAAAAGAAATAACACACACACACACACACACACACACACACACACACATGCACATTTTATTTGATCAAATTAAATATTTTCCTATTCAAAGAGTTTTAAATTAAAAGAGTCAAGAAAACATCCATGTACAAAAGCACATACGGGAGTCTAGGAAACCCAATGGATCATAGTGCTCTCCAGGTTTAAGAACAGCAGACTCTTTCCCTCAGACTTGAAGCCCAAGAGAATCAAGTGGTATCACTGAAGCCTAGGAAGAGCTAAAATCATGGAAGGGGGAGGGGGTCAAGATAGGCTCCAGTCACAGAGGAAAGTAGCTGCCTGTAACACAGAAGGAAGAATTTAGCTAAGAAAATTATCGGCTGCTCACCACCAGTCTCCACAGCTTGCCTGTGTTTCCCGGCTGAAATATAGAGGGTGAAGGTGACTGTGCTATGTTTTGCAGAGAAGCCAGCCTCTCAAGGCATGCCAGCATGAATGGTTGAGGCTGAACCCCAGGAAATAGTTCTCAGAGTCCACTCTCTTTACTACTTGGCTTTCATGGCTGTCTTTTGCTTAGTTAAAATAAAGCATTTCCAACACAGAAGAAATACGAAGTTACAGCTTCAGGTACTATATATGTATTTAAAGGAAATATCAATTCAATTGTAATCCCACTTGGGTCATATACTGTAAAGGTAGTCAAATACTCCTCTCTTTTCCAGGGTGCTCATTCACTCTAATAAGTAGCCAAAACACCCTCTTGAGAAGACTTTGGGAAAATTGACAGGGAAGCCTTATTTTTTTTTTTTTAATGTTGCAGTTCTTCAGAGTTAACAGACTTCCTTTTCAGTTAATATATTTCAAATCAATATGCCATCTTAGGTGTAGAACAAAGTTAATGGGATATGAAAATCAGATAGCGATACCACGGGATGGCTTTTATTATATTCCGAACACTTGGTGAATATCCCCTTATGGATTATTTTTGTCTCCTTCAACATCCTTTTGGTCTCCAGTTCATGGCGCTGTTTGGGGAAAGTCATGGAACCTTTAGGAAGTGCGGCCATACTGGAGGAAGCATGTCACTGGGGGCTGGCTTTGAGAGTTCTTAAGCCTTGGAAGATTTCCAGTTTCTATTTCCTGTGCCTGCTTGAAGATTTGCACCCTCAGCTTTCTGATCTGGCTGCCTCCTACCATAGCTCCCTGTCGTGATGAATTCTAACCTCTCTGGAACCATAAACCAAATAAACTCTTCCTTCTATTAAAAAAAACAAACAAACAAAAAAAACCCTTCTTCCTTCATATAATATATAACATTTTTAAATGGTGTCCCCACATTCTGCTTCAGTGATTACCAAAGGAACTTAGCAAAATCCAACAGTGAGCTCCATGGGTAAGGAGTCTCTTTTCAGAAATAAACCTTGTAATCTGTTTTGAAATTTGGAGGTAATTACTATGATGAAACTTGAAGCAATGAAGGGTAAGACAGATCGGGGGTAGGGAGTCAGTGTATACCCCCTGAGATGAAGAAGAGAAACTCCTTCCATTGCAAGGATAATTGAGGAGCAATTTTGCATTCTAAATTTGAGCACTGTTTAGTCTCATTTTACTGCTCTTCCTGACCAACTTTTCAGGTCCCAGGTGTCACTAAACTTTCAACTCTGTAGCTGTGGTCCTCAAGCATATCTTTACTCTGCTACCATAAATAAGAGATTGTATAAGACTGTCATCTAGATTTTATAGATCTTCACCTGTGCCTTGAGCTGAGTTTTCAATGTTTTTCTCTTTGCATAAAATCTAAAGGAAGGTCCAAATACTCTTGTCCTAACGACAATTGATCATTTGAGGCTTTGTGCTCAACCAAACATTAATTTCACAGGATTCCAATAAAATGTGAAAATTGTGATGCTGCCTCATCAAAAATTACAATGTCCTATATCCCATGGCAGTGAGATTATCTATCTACTCACAAATATGAAAATAAACCCAACCCATAATCCCATTCATGATACAAATTATTGTATTTATGTTGTGTGTGATGGGGGCCAGATGGCATATTCAAAATGGTTTCATCAGAAGTAAAATTTTTGCTTTAAAAATGTTTTGGATTAATTTATTTTTATGTGTATGGGGACCTCTTACCCACTACTGGTGGTAGTGCAGACTATTGCAGCCACTATGGAATTCAGTGTGGAGATTCCTCAAAAAGCAAGAAATTGATCTATTATATGATCCAGCCACCTGATCCAGTGATACCTGTTCATCCATCTTCATTTCTGATATTTTCAAAATGGAAACACTCTAAACATCCATCAGCAGATGAATGGATAATGAAAGTATGGTGTGCTTACATAATTGAACACTATTCAGCTGCTTAAAACAAAATTATGAAGTTCTCAGATAAATGGATTGAACCAGAAACAATCCTGAGTAAGATAACCCAGGCCCAGAAAAAAAGTTGCATATTCTTTCTTATAGATGGATGCTACTTTAGAGTTCTTAGGTGTGCAAGATTTGATTGAAAATCCAGACAGGGCAAGAAACTAATAAATGGCCACAAGGGAGGGGAAAACTTCCTGGGAGGGGAGATAGAATACAGTGATATAAAAGGGGAAAGAGGAATAATAGAATGGGAAGAGTTAAATGTGGCGGAGAATCAAGAGAGCTATGCAGAGCAAGCTATATGGAGAAGGTTAAGTAACACTAAAGGCTTTTATAAAAAAAATCATATGGTAACCTATCAGTATAGAAGCTTCTTAAAGTATGTAACTATACAGTGTAAAAAGAGATAAAAAGGAGTTACCTTATAATAGGGGACACTGCACCTACTAGACATCATAGGCTAACAAAGTAAAAGCCCAGTGCCAGGAATAGACTCCCTCTCTTCTATTTATTATTTGTATATGAATGTTTTGCCTCTATCAGTCTAAATGTACCCATGTATGCCATGCCTGTGGAGACCAAGAGAGTGTTGGATCCCCTGGAACTGGAGTTATAGGTGGTTGTTAGCGGCCATGTGGGTCCTGGGGACTGAACCAATCTCCTCTGCAAGAACAGTTAGTACTCTTGCCTCGAGCCATCTCTCTAGCCCCATGGACTTCATCTTTTGAAACTGTTTACCTGGGGTCTCATAGACTCTCAGATGGTACATTTCCCCTGATTTTGGTTACCCACCAGAACTTGATGCTAAGACCCTATTGCTGAAGACATTGTGTGCATGACTTGCAGAACAAACAAGGAGAAATCAAGCTGGTACTGACTCCAACGTCTGCCCTTAGCTAGTGTTACAACATTTATACTTAATGTAAGTAGCAATATTTTGGGTTACAGCTTATCATATTGCTTTCATTTCCAATTCCCTATTTATTTTGTTCTTTTGCCCTTCTTTTGTTCGGCCTTATTTTGAATTTGTTGCTTGTTTCAGTTTTGTCACTATCTTTGTGTTTATCAGGGGTGTTCATATCCTTTTAAGTGAGTTTTAGTGTTCCAATATTCCTCTCTAACCACTCTGGGTCCAACTCCTCACCATTTTGCATATATAACACACACATATATATAACATATATATATATCCTATTTTTTATACAAGATCCTACATTGCAATTCTTCCTTATTTTCCAGTCTCCTTCGTTC
The DNA here is from genome assembly GCF_000622305.1 of Nannospalax galili. Lineage (NCBI taxonomy): Eukaryota > Metazoa > Chordata > Mammalia > Rodentia > Spalacidae > Nannospalax > Nannospalax galili. The sequence goes on from NW_008350535.1 coordinate 1,148,207, forward strand.
TTTCTGCATGAGGTACTTTTTGGATATTTCTTTAGTTATCATTCTCTTACAAATACTCTGTAACAGAAACATACTTAACTAAACTTGAAAATAATCTAAAGGATAAATTATATATTAGATTTTTTTTAAAAAAACATAATATTAGATAGTAAGATTTCAGATGCATTAGGACCTCTGTTCTGAAGTAGAAAGCTCCATGTTATGATTTTAATATTGCTTCAATGTCATCAGTTTCTTTCATGCCTTAGTCAATTGTGAATGGTAGCCATTTTCAGGGAAAAAAAAGATCTGGGGTAATTACAGTCTCTTTTAACAACAATGAAAATCACCAGATATTTTTTAAGTTCTCAGAAATCTGTTTTTATTGCTTTAGGGTATTGAGGCTGTTCTCCATATAATATTACATATTGTGACAATAACAAGCAATTTGAAGGTAGCTGATCTTCTATGAGGAAAAAATAATATTTCAAATTTTAAGTCAAATAAAAGGTTTCAAACAGAATTATAGTTCCTATTATAATTTATATTCAAACTGATGATAACTACTTTTCCATTATACAAATAACTTTCTTTTTCAATAGATCTCCATAGACTAAAATAAATATGGAATCATATGTATCTCATCAAATATTCTAGCTCAAACACACCAATTCATTTGTAAATATCTTTTAAAATATTTTATTAATTTCTGAGATGTTCATACAATGCATTTTGATCATATTCTTCTCCTTCTCCAGCTATTCCAAGATCTACCCCCCACTCTCCTCCCCACCCAACTTTGTGGGTTTCTTTCCCCCATCAAGTCCAATTTATGTTGTCTGAAAAATCTTGAGTGTGGAACCTGCCCAGGAGAGCAGTTGACCTAACAGGTGTCATACCCTTAAGGAAAGCTAACTCTTCCCTCCCAGCAGCTATAAAATACCAGTAGCTCCTTAAGTGGAGGTGAGATTTCTTGCAAAGCCACTCTATGCTAGGATTTTATCTGGCTTGAGCTTGAGCAGTTCTTTTGCACGCTGTTACAATTGTGACTTTGTATGTGCAACTTCCCTGCTGTCAGGAAAACACTATTTCCATGATCCACCACCTCTGGCTATTATAGTCTTTCAGCCTTCTCCCCACTCCTTCTTCCATGAAGATCCCTGAGCCTGGGGAAAGAGGTGTACTATACCCTTAGATTAGTGTATATACCAACCCTCCTCAGAGAAGCTGCTTCCAGCAGTAGAAGGCGATTTTCTCACAGCCTCACAGTTGGTCAACATGCAGAGAATAAGAGACTGAGGAGTGCTTAGCCCTAAACGGGCCATCTACATCCTTTGAAGTGTCTTGAAATCCCCCTCTCTATATATATTCACTAATGCTCTGTATAGTCTCTAATGCCCATTGATTATTTAATTAATATTCCAGGCAATGCCTGCAGAAATTTTGGAGTAGTAAATTAACCTTGTTTTCTAATACCAGGTATTCACTATTATTATTTGGCATTTCTGGTGACTATTATCTTCAAAGTTATTCATGAAATAATGTCATGAAGAATACTTTCGGTTTAGTAAATCATAATATAGTATGAAAATAAATTATTTATAATGTGTTTTGGGTGGGTTTCAACTATTTTTCGTTCTATTTTAAGATGTTTAGCCTATTGATACTGTACTGAACATTCATTCTGGGAAAGATCAACACACAGTAGGTAGCACATGTGGTAGGTATGCTCATTTTGGCTACTTTTATGGAAGCAAAGGCATCCTTACAGAGTGCATCGACCTGAGAATTACTATTACACATTTATAAGATCATTCTAATATTGACACAGTCATTGATTCTTTGTCTTTAAAAATTATTTATTATTATTATTATTATTATTATTATTATTATTATTATTGGTATGTGTGCACTTACATGATATGGGGGGGAGACATGTCATGATGCTCATATGGAAGTCAAAAGCATGGCTTTACCTTGCCACATTGCAACTCAAAATTGTTTGTCCAGCATCAATTTGGAGAACTATAAGCTTGAATCCACCTTTATCAGATGTCTAGGCCTAAGACATCTCAAACACATAATGTCAGTCAAGCATTCTCTCAACCCTCAATGTTTTCAATGAAGATGATCTGCCTTCCAGTGCTCCATGTGAATTCTCAAGCATACCCACACTCATTCACTGTCTTAGATGGAGAAGCAAATTGAGGTTCCAAGGAATCAAGTTGATCAGGTGTCCAGGTCACATGAGCACATTTGGTTTGCATTAGCTTTTGGGTGGCAAGGTTGATTCAAAGTCATTAGTCCAGATTATACCCATTTATAAAGTCATTTCTACCCAGACAATTCTATAACCTTGTGGAGTCATTTCTCTCCATTCAGCTCTCCTTTCTCAGATCTCACAGCTTACTCACCAAGTGCCTTTACCCATAGATATCTTGCTAACCTGACTGCTTGGCTTTTTAACATGTACTCAAGGAAAGTATGATCAGTCTGGGTATTGTCTCACTCAATCAATGTTCTACTATTTCGGTATTCAGTCAATCAGTATTCTCAGACATTGTGATTATGGTGCTTGATGTCAGAAAGAGTTAAGTTTAATCTTATGCCAGTCGTTGGCAATATGTGAAGCCTTGGGTAAGTCATTTACCTTTTAGAGTATCAGTTGCTTTCTTTGTTAAATGGAGAAGATAATTCTGCCTTGGAAAATTATGGAGGGAGCCAGATTAGGTCATATATGTGTAGAGTGCCCAGATTATAATTTTCCACATAAAATATGGCACAAAGTGAGAATTTCTCCTGCCATCGCTTTTACTTTTTTATATTATAATTCAAACTTATAACACCAGGCTACTTTTGCAACATCTATTGTGACCTAATACATTGGATAACCTATAACATTAATGCATTATGCTTTCTTCTAGTACTTACTTTGTGTGAAAAGTGCTTCTTGATACATGGACTAATGAGTGAAAAGAAATAATTCTCTACATAGATGATATGGTATTTTACTTTGTGTTTGCATACTCTTTTCTGAAGTGGAGTTACAAGATACACACCCAATTATTTAATATTTAATTTTTACCATTAATTTTTTATAGCTATCATTTTATGATTGAAATGCCAATTATTTATTTTTAAATTTCAAATATAAGTAGTTAGCCATTGCTTCCTGTTCATTCCATTATAAACCATGTGCCAAGAAGTCTATGCACATTATCATTTTTCTGTTTCAAAATGTATTTATAGATGCTGCATTACTTTATTCATATGTGAAATACTAATAAGTTGATTTTATGGAAGTAGAAAGTAGAGTGATGATTATGGGGAAAAAGAGTAGGTGTTGGGGATATGATGATCAAAGAATAAAAAGTTTTAGAGAGAAGGAATAAGTTTAAGAAATAAATTCATTATACAATATGTTGACTGTGCTTATAACAATTTGTTTGATAAATTGGTACGAGAGTAGATTTGAAGTATTCTTCCAAATGTGAATAAGTATTTGAGGCAATGCACAAGATCATTAATTTGATAATTATCTCATTTATTTAATTGACTTATTAATATTGCACTCCTGTGTTATTGATGCTATTTGTGTAGCAGAAAATGAGAACACCAGAATGCAATGGCTTCAAAGATCCAAAGAGGTTCAAGGTTGTTAATATTGTTAAAAATGTAGGAAAATTCAAATGAATATGATGGTGAAATAATTTATTGAATTTTGAAGATTTAATCATTGATAAAGAACAGTGTATAGAAATGATAGAACAGAACATCTTGTGGCAAAGGATTCTTGTAATTCCAGAACTCAGCAGGCTGAGACAGGGGCTTCAGACCTCAGTCAACCTGAATTGGTACAACAAGGCCATACATCAAATGTATAATAGCCTCAGTATTTATTTATATATACGTATATATGTATGTATATATACATATATATGTGTGTGTATGTATATTTCCAATAAATCTTTTGATTATTCTTCTTGAAATAATACCTTTAGATATTAATTTGTCCGTTTTCATATATTTTATCCAATCTTAAATAATATCACATCTACTCATCCATTTTATTGAATATCTTTTCCTTGTGAAATGTCCCTGTGATAAAAAAAATCTTATTACTTTACTGTTAGCAACATTAAAAATATTTTGCTTTTGGTAGGCATGGTGGAACATGTCTTTAACCCCAACACTCAGGAGTCAGAAGCAAGCAGAACTTTGTGAGTTTGAGGCCAACCTGGTGTAATTAGCAAGTTCCAGGCCAGACAGGGCTATACAATGTGACCCTGTCTCAAAAATTAAAAAATATATTTTGTGGACGGGCGTGGAGGTGCACGCCTTTAATCCCAGGACTTAGGAGGCAGAGGCAGGCAGATCTCTAGGAGTTCAAGGCCAGCCTGGTCTACATAGTGAGTTACAGGACAGCTGGGTTACAGGGAGACCCTGTCTCAAAAAGACCAATATATATATAGTTATTTATACTGACTATTATATAACTTACATGTAGAATCAGTGCATATATGTGTGCCTTTAGGCCTGTCACAGTATGTAATCTGTTAATCATTCTATCATTATGAAAATCTACAAGAGAGTTTTTAAAAAGTATAAAGATTTACTTTTAGAATGCTGACTTGTCACTTCCCAAAGTAGTTTCTCAAGTACTGTTTATACCGAAAAAAAAATCAGTTCCATAATCAGCATTATTCTAAAAATAATAGTACAAATGTCAACACTGGATACTTTTCATAATCAGTGGATCAATAAGAAAATGAACCAAGAAAAAAATCAGCTGATCTTCACATTGTTTAATATTAATATTCACAACTAAAATCAAATAAATGAAAGAAGAAGAAAGAGTACATAAAGTTGTCAGAAAAAAGTGATGGGGAGATATGGGAGGAGCTAGAGGGGAAAGAGTGGGCATGGATTTGATCAAAAGACCTTACATGCATGTATGAAATTCTTAATAAATTATTTATTTTTTTAAAAATTAATATTCACACTGGTAATATTAAAATATTGGATGTATAAAGAATAAAATGTAGTTTCCAAAGAGATGCACCTTACTCATAATTATATCATGACTATTTCTCCAGAACATCTATTAGAAATAGATACACAATTAGCCTGACAAAATTCATGACAAAGTTTTTTTTTATATTTTATCAATTATTTTTATTTTATGTATATGAGTGTATTGCCTGCATGTATTTGAGTGCACCTGTGTTGTGCATGCCAGCAGATGTCAGAGGAGAACATCGGATGCTCTGGAACTGGAATTATCGATGGTTGTTAGACATCATGTGGGTGCTGGGAACTGAACCCAGGACCTCTGTAAGAATCTCTGAGCCATCTCTCCAGCCCCACAAAATTGTTTTTTCACTGAAAATAAATCTAATCTTTCCATTCCTGAGGTTGGGCCAGAAGGTGACAGAGCAAAAGTCTCTGAGTCAGGAGATTGCTTTGTTCCTTATGTCAGCCATGTCAAAGCACTGTCTGTAAGCACTGGGCTTGGTCATCCCTAGAACTGTACAGCAGCTTCTTATCTGTTTCCCATATAAATGCCCATGGTTCTATTTTCTACATCAACTGTACAAAGACTAGAAGCAAAATTTTCTTTATGCAAATATGAATAATGAATATTTGAGTTCCGGGAATGTAACTGAGTGGGGTAAGTTGTTTTCAGCACTCAAAAGTAGAGGGAAGAGGATAAGAAGTTCAAGGTTATCTTCAGCTACATAGTACATTCAAGGCCAGATTTTGATACAGGAAAGCCTGATCCTGACCATCCCACAGAGAAAATATTTAAGAAAGTATAATCAGAGTTCATGTACATGTTCTGGATGAGGAATGTCAGGGCTAGTTCCATTTTGCTTAAAATTTAATCCACACAGGGGGCACTTTACTACATGTACACTTTTTCTGACGTAGTAAATTAGAGTTTTAGCATGAGTGAAAATTATTTATGTCCTTCATCTATTAAATGGTTAGAGAGGCTGTTTGAAGCTTCTGTACACATTGGCCCCTGTTTCAGGAAACAGAGGGAAGCCCCTCCCCTACCCCTCATACACATATACTTTCCTCAGTAGCAGTGACAGGACTTTCTGCCACAGATTCAAGCCACCCTTTTCCATTTTCTGAAAATATGAAAACAAATCAGTGTTTACTCTCAGAGGGTTATTATTTTTCATATTCTTTCTTTCAGCTCAATATAAATATATTGAAAGATAAAAAGAAGACTAAGAATTAATGTATCTTTTAATGCTTTAATATTAAAGACATATTAACCCTATTTGCCAAAATCTTGTTTTAAAATAAGGTATCACAGGCTAGAGAGGTGACTCCATGTTTTATGCTTACTGTTCTTGTAGAGGACCTGGGTTTGTTTCCCAGCACCATTATGGAGGCTCACAGCCACCTGGAACTCTAGTTCCAACAACACACTTTTCTGACCTTCCCAGGCTCCGGTATACACATAGTACACACAAACTCATACAGACAAGCATAAATTTTAAACAATTTTTTTGGTCTTTTTGAGACACGGTCTCCCTGTAGCCCCAGCTGTCCTGGAACTCACTATGTAGACCAGGCTGGCCTTGAACTCACAGAGATCTGCCTGCCTCTGCCTCCTGAGTGTTGGGACTAAAGGCATGCACCACCATGTAAAATAACTCATAGTTTCTGTATAAGATAAAATAAGGAAATTTGCCTAAATGTCCCCAAATAATTAATTATTACTGGCTTACCTTGCTGAGATATTTTATTACTTCTAACATGTCACTTTGCGGGAGGGAGGTGACTTTTTGAAATTTTCCTTCATAAAACAAAGGAGCAGAGAACATCCTCACAATGCTTATAGCATGGTTCTTAATCTGATGGTATTTTTTGCCACAAGCATAATATAAAACACAGAAATTGTACAACTGAGAGGCTTTTAAATTTTTTCACATTTATACAAATGTATGTATGTGTGCATGCATTCCACAGAGCACATGTGGAAGTCAGAAGAAAATTGCAGGGATTGGTTCTCTGCACAATGTCAGTTCTGGGATCTGAACTAAGATCATCAGACTTGGCAGCAATCACCTCTGTCCACTGAGTTGTCTTGTCAGCCCATACTGACAGTTTTAAAGGTTGCTCTAATCACTACACACCTTGTGTGACTGTGGTGATTGTTATCAGTTCCTCGAAAGACTGAAGTCAATTGCCTTGGTCTCTTGTATTCTGCTCTTAGATGTAGAGAAAATAGATGTGGCTAAAATCAGGATGACTAGAATCAGGGATGTTGAGAATGCATTTGACTCATTATCCCATCTTTAAAATTGATGGACAACATCCAGAAAAAGCATACTATTTTGTAAATATCACATTACATTGTATTTTTAAAAAATAAACACAGATTCATACACTTTAACCGTTTCACTCTTACTATTCCCATTAAGGATGCATCACTAGTTTAAATAATCCCCAGGCCCTTCAAAGTAAGTATATTCATCAGCATTTCTCTAGTACAAGCCACCTTTAAATTCTAGTCCCTTTATCCTTCTTCTAGACCAGACGCCAGAAAGTGCACAGTGACAGCTTGCCATGTATCTTCCTATTAACCTCTGACAGTTGCCATCAAACATCTTCGTGGTGACATGCTGAAACGCCCCTCCATTAGGGTTTCCTCCCTCTCTCCAGGGATTTCTCAGAAATATCCTTTTCCCACCTCTAAGTGCCTTGCTTATTTTTTCACCAGCCATTTATGGCTCTTAACCATGTTATTTCTGTTTCTGGGGTCAGTGAATCTGTGATTTTCCCATTGCTTTGCACAGACTTTTCCTGTCTTCTTTGTCCTAGGACTGGATTCTTCCCTCCTTCCTACCAAGTGTCCATCAGTGTCACATCCTAGTGACCATTCATGGCCTAACCCAAATGACAATCTTAAATGCCTCTCTATGTTGTTTAAAACATCATCTTGAACTTCCCCATACCAACCTCACACTCATCTCAATGCCTTGAAATGAATTTAACATCTTACACTGGTACCTGTTCCTGTTTAAGACTTTTGTTATTTTTAAGCCTGTTGTGACTTCTTGTTGCTGAAGCCTTCTTTGATATTCACATTCAATAATTTGTATATTTTAAAATAGTAATTGTTATATCAATATTTAAATATTGTTATATTCTATCTACCATCTATCTACCCATCATCTATCTATCTATATATCTGTGTCAGTTCTGAAATTGGCTTATGTATGTAGCGCATATCTCCCTAAGGACACAATAAACCACATGGACATAGAGATTGTGCCTCACATTTTTCAATGGGCTTTCCAATGGGTTTCTCCTACCCATTGGTTGATAAATGATTGAGAAAACACAGGGGATACACAGAAAATGTTGAACTGAATGATCAGTTTGTTTAATGTGTGCTAGATGTTTACCTGCTTCTTTGACTTTGATCAATACTGTATTTCTATTCTTGCTTAATTACTATCAAGAAGAATCCCTTAGAGGTTTTTCTTTTTAGCTAGCAAAGATTGAGGTAGGTCTTAGGGTAGAGGATCACATGAATATTATGCTTTGCTTTCCTTTTAAAACCTATGCTACTGGCAGCAGGAAAGAGCAGAAAGTCTTAGGGAAAGCAGTTAGGACCTGCCATTGCCACATTCAGGAGCAAAAGCTGAGCACTAAAGTGGTGTTCGCAAAACCAGGGGGTTAGAAGTCAGAAGATGAAAACAAAATAAACCATTCAGATGTTCACATGGAAGATTATTCAGGCAGACTGAGAAAGTCATAGTTTCAGCACTAACTATACTCCACACCGTCTACTGAATCAAGTTTAGACATCTGGGTTGTGTTGTTTGTGAGGATACCAGTTAGCTTCACTGGTAGTGTGACCACAGTTGGCTGCTTGTTAGCATTCTGTTGCTGATGCCTGACTCCTTCTCTACTCCATGTTCCAATGACTATGCAATCTGCCTACATTCCCACAGGAAACTGCACTCCCCAGTGGTTACCTAAGTTTTGGATTGTTACTGGGAAGAGTTGCCCCCAGGACTTCATGTTCTACTTGGTAGGCACTGGTAGAGCTGCCAGAGCAAAAGCCAAAGTCACTGCCATTAACTGATGAGTACTCTGGTGTGCTAAGGCAACCAAATAGTGAAACAAAGTCTTAAAAAAACACACCTTTTCTCTGCCCCTGATACAACTAGAAACTTGAGCTCAGTTTATTGTAATACCTAATATAAGATTTGATAAATGTTTATTAATTTTTCTTAACTCTAAAGCATTATTTTAAAATGATTTAGCAAACCTCCTCTTATGTAGGATGCTAAATATTCTAAGGACTAAGTAAATATCTTTATGAAATTCAATTTGTGTTCTAAACTTTAGGATAAATGATAGCTAATTGAAATAACTCAACCCTATAAATCAAATTAACTTAAAATTTAAAACTTATTTTTGAAAATCTTACTATAAACAAAGGATAACCTCACATGCATAATGAGGTACAGGATTAAGACAGTCACTTAGTTAATTCAAGCTAAAAATCTCCTTTCCTATAACTTTAATGACTATTTCAGGCAGGAGTACTGAAGTCTAACTTTATCTGGAAAATTGCTTTGACTTTTAATGGAAAAGTTCGTGGAGTAAACACTAGCACTATTACTTTTCTAAAGAGTTATGATCTTCATTTTTGTATTTCTATCAGAATATTAGATTTATAGACTTCCATTCCCACCCTTCTCTGAATTAAGGCTGTTCAAGATAAAAGGATTAACAATCATTTTTAAAGTAAGGAAATGTCCCCTTTATACTTACTCATAGTTGTGACTCTTAACTACAGCAATGGCCAACCATTATCAGTTTAACTGATTTTTTTTTTTTTTGAGACAGTTTTACTATGTCCCAAGCTGGCCTTGAACTCCTTCTGCCTCAGCCCCTTCTCTGAATTAAGGCTGTTCAAGATAAAAGGATTAACAATCATTTTTAAAGTAAGGAAATGTCCCCTTTATACTTACTCATAGTTGTGACTCTTAACTACAGCAATGGCCAACCATTATCAGTTTAACTGATTTTTTTTTTTTTTGAGACAGTTTTACTATGTCCCAAGCTGGCCTTGAACTCCTTCTGCCTCAGCCTTCTGAGGGCTAGGATTGTAGGCACAGGCTACCATGCCTGGCTTTAGAAATGACATTTTTGGAAGAGGCTTTCCCTTATATAGTCCCTTTATTTAAACTATATTTCTACCAATTTTCCTTGAAAGCTAAGACTGATGATGAAGAGGGTCTAGATTAGGGCTGCCTGACTTTACATTTTTAAACCATTCTAAGACAGAAAAATTAGTCACTATGCACATTTGAGCTGATGGTGTTGCCTTTGTATAGGAATCATTGGCGATTGCTTTACAAAGGGTCCACTTCAGGTGTTCACCACAGCCCAGCGGAATTAGAAACCATAACTCCTGTCTCACGTTAGCTATGCATTTTATAATCTCCCCAGCTGGGCCTGATGGAAGAGAGAGCTGAGAACCACATGCATGAGACTAACTTAGAAAAAGGGAGGAATACTTGTCAGAATTTGAAAATACATTGATGTATTTATTTCAATGCAAATATTTAGATCAAAGTCAGCTTTTTGGGCAATCTTTGAGTGAGTAGTTCTTGTTTTTGTGCCAATTACAGTTTCTGTCTCTTCTGCACTTTCTCTCTATTCTGAGTTTAAACAAACTGTAATATCATGTTGGAAATGGCATTATTGCTGTGAAATACAAAATAGCAGAAGAGCTGTGAGTATAGATATTGTCTCTCATGTTACTAGAGACAAACTGTAATTTATAAGAAAATGCATAAGGAGATATTTAAAAATTTTTAAAGATTCTCAGAAATTTGCTTCTTATGAACAAACGCAAAAGGTAGTGGCACATCTAATCTAATCATAATATTATAAAAATTTGTGCGTCAAAATGAGAATAAAAGAAGAAATTTTGTCTGTTTAAAGACAGAGCATCAAATACCTAACAAAGAGGAAATAATCACAGAGGGAAAGGCATCAGGGGGCATATGAGTGATGTTCGGACAGATCTATGGTTCAGACAGAACTGAAGCTTTCTTGACTCCTGCTGTTGATTAGGAAGATGATGGCAGTTGACCCTCTGCAACCAGACAAGAAACACTACTGGTGTCCCATCCTGCTCTCCCCTCCCCACTCTCTTAGCCTCTCCCTCTCCTCTATGCTCTCTCTCTGCCCCCTCCCGCTCTCCCTCTCTCTCTCTTGTCTTATGAGTTCTGTCCCTGTTCTCCCTCTTCTCCTCTCCCTCTCTCTATCCTGTCTCCCTAGTTCATCTTCTCTTGTTTGTTCTCCCTTTCCCTTCCTCTCCCTCTCTTTCTCACTCCTCAGTTCCCCCCTCCCTGCCTCTCGTTTTCCCCCTCTGCTGCCCTCTCTTTCCCCCACCACTGCCTTCCTCTCCCCCCTTACTCCTCTCTCATCTCCCCCGCTCATCTGATGCTCTTCACTTGAAGCAGATTCTTTAACCTAAGCAGATTATTGTCGCTGCGTGAAGGACACAGTCAGGACACAGGCAGCTAGCTGAGCCTTCCAGGAAAGAGATTTGGCTCCAAATAGGACAGTAATCTCCTCAGCCTTCTGCTTACTTACCTTGTCAGCAGGATGCAGTGTCTCTGGGTGCTCCCTCGACTCCTAGGGAATCTGGGTAGAAACAAAAGCTGAAGTGTCAGACGTTGCAAATGTGGGAGTCTGTGCCATTAAAAGAGAGCAGTTGCTAATAAGGGCCCCTGAGACCTGGGTTTCCTTGGTTTCCATGACAGTTATTAGGTACCATAGAAATTGAATTGTCTCCCACAATGCTTCTAGGGGAGGGGGATGCTCCAGTGACAAAACAGAGCAGTTATGACTTGCAGTAACTCGTTCTTTTGAGAATGGAGTAGTCCCTGGGTTATCTCTTTGCATAATTTTTAAAATCTCCTTTCAGTGTGCTTGGCATTTTGGCCAGAAGACCCTGGCTTCGGCTGCACATTGTCTCAAACACTATCCCCCCTGCCCCCTTTGTATTTAGATCCGCATTTGGCAAACAAGGATATGAACAACTGTGCAGGTGGGCTGCTCAGGGTGAGTGAAGAGATAAGGCGTCCAATCAGGGTTTGGCCACCTGCAGCCCTGCCGATATGCCCCTCCACCAGATTTCTGTAATCCCAGCCCGGGAGACCGCCAGCAATGGAAGTTCAGTGGGCAGAAACAAAGAGAAGAACAAGGAAGTCGAGGTAAGAGGAGGTTTATTTGACAAAATAGGAAAACTCGGCCACCGCAGCCAGCGCGGCTCTCTCTGTGCAACAGGATGGAGCTCAGCTTGAAGGGCAGCTGGCTTCCAGCTCTCAGTGCTTACTAGCAGACTCCAGAGCGTCATTTTGTGTGACTAAGGAGCACATGAAACTCCTATTTTATGAATGAAGGGAGAAGCCAGATCTATAAGGATACTTGCTGTTCGATAGACTTAAAACTTGTCTCTGAACACGCTGTAGAGTACCTTTTGACTTGTGTGACTCATGGTGTCACCCGAAGCTCGTGGGGTGGTTGTAGGCGCTGCTGTTGACCATTTTTCAGACAAGGGAATTGATGATGTTAATTATGCTCACTGCCCAGCTACAGTGCTTGAAAATAACTTTCTTAACAAAGCACCAGTGGGGTTGCGGATGAGATGCTCTAACAAGGAAGGTCCACATGAATTAGTGCTTGAAGCGCCACTGTTTGTGCTCGGTGGATGGGACTTTTGCTTCATGTCTGTTCATTTGCATTTTATTCTTCATGGGGGGAAAAAGTTATTTGAAACTTAACATAGCCTATTCACTGTAATATGTTAGGCTTCGTTCTGGAGGGAAATTAGCAGCCATGTATAGAAGTTAAACTGCTTGAAAAAATCAGCTTCTGGGAACTTACTTAGAAGGATTTTAAGGAAGAGCTTGAACAGAGTCAGGATATTGTACTGTCATGGTCCCCTTAATGGGAGTTAAGAGAGAATGTCAAGTAGGCAAAATACACAACAATCATGTCATCACTTAGAAGACTAAGGGTGGAGGATCCTAAGTTCAAAGTCAACCTGGGATGTATAGGAAGACAATCTCTAAAACAGAAAAATAAAGGGATTGTTAAGATAAGTAATCCTTTGGACTCTTTTAAATACAACTTTGTCAGGATTGGAGAGATAGCTCAGTGGTTAAGAACACTGAATGTTCTTGCAGAAGACCCAGGTTCAAATCCCAGCACCCACATGGCAGCTAAAAACTGTCCGTAACTGCGGTCACAGAGGATCTGACAGCCTCTTCTGTCCTCCACCGGCATTGCACGACATGGGTGCACTTACCTACATGCAGGCAGTACCCACATACACATGAAAATAATAAATAAAATATTAAAAAGTAGAACTTCGTCTAATCTTTCAGATGTCATGAGCTTTTTCTATCTCTGTCTTCTCCTTCCTTTTTCTTCTTTCTTAATCCTCCTCCTCCTCGTTTCCTTTCTACTTCCTCTTCTTGTTAGGACAGGTTTTGAGTGCAGAGGAAGCAGCAAACGCATGTAAAGCAAAACATAAAAAAGTGGTGATGGGGTGTCAGAATAAGCTAAAGTACATCTTCAAATGGTATAGATATGTACAGTGTCTTTCCATTGTATCCTAACTGGTGTTAAATATGTCACTGAAGAGGAGTGAACTGTTGATGTGTCCAGAATTTGTAGAAAACTTCAAAAAAAGTTTTCTGAATTACTCTTTGCAGAAAATACTTTCATTTTGGCAGCTGTCCTGTCATACACACATCAGGTGTCCCCGAGAATAAAGTATCTTTGGGAAAGTAGTCTTTCAGCTTAGTATCAATTGGAACTATTTTCTGAACTATCTCTTAAGTTTGGAGAGATGAGGTAAAGGAAAGAGGGCACATCAATCAATTCTACAGTAGGTATAGAATGTCAAAAGCAAGATTCAGAAAAGTGGCATGCAGCTCAAAATTCAGATCTTTGGATATATTTTAGATTAACTGAAGGAACCTTTCTATAACGATATTGGCTGGCAATTTTGTTAGGAATCGGAAATGATCTGAAATGAAATTGCATAACTGAATGTGATGGTGTATACCTGTGACCGCAGCACTCAGGAGACTGAGACAGGATGATTGTCGGGAGGTTGAGGTAAGCCTAGGCTTGGTGAGTTCTAGGACAGCACAGGCTACAGAGTGAGACCTTATCTCCAAAAGGTGAAGCTTCATTTCTGTGTCTTCATCACAAACAGCTGCTGTTCATTTTTCCTTGGGTTGAATCAGAGAAACTGGGATGGTTTACATGACATTTGATTTATTTTTATTTTATGTGTATGACTTTTTCACACATGCATGTAAGTGCACCCACGCATGCAATGCTCATGGAAGCCAGAAGAGGGTGTTGGATCCCCTGGAACTGGTGTTACAGATGATTGTTACCCTTGTTACTGCCTTATGGGCCCTGGAACCAAACCCTTGTTCTCTCCAAGAGCAGCCAGTGCCTTTGACTGCTGAGCCATCTCTACACCCCCTGCTTACATAAATTTTGAAAAATAAAATGCTTTTCTTTTTTCATTAAAGAACTAATAATGCAGTTATTCTACCTCACATAAGTTATGCTCCATCTTGAGGTATTATACTGTCTATAATCCATATCTAAGATCCTAACATACCTTTTAAAGCATATATATATGAAAGGCTATTTCCAGAAAATATCATTTTAATATTGAGCTTTAATATAATGGTTTGCCTGAATACTGGCTCAAGATCAAGCTAATAAGCACAGCATAGTGAGGCCCCAAAGAGGTGTAGATTAATAATTTTCAGTCAGTAAGGGGAGCCTTATAGGAAATAATTTGTAAAGTCACATTCTCTTAAACAAGAAAACAAGAACTTTTACTGAAGAAATTATATGTCTTCATATAAGGAAGACTCATCAAATGTTGGGGCAGGCACAGTCTTGAGCATTATAGTTTGAGGTGATAATCACATGTTTAAAAAAATGGTGAAGACCAATGCCTCTGACCAGAGAATTTAATATAGTCAGCAAAGTTCAAACTAAATCACTAGTCAGCAAAGTTCAAACTAAATCACCTTAAAAGTTGTTCAAGTGAACGACTTCAGCTAGTCCATTCTAAGTTTATACAGGAGCTTGCTTTTGCCACTTTGAGTGCACATTAGCAGGCTTTGAAATGGGCACTCCCCACTGCAGAGAGTAAATGCATCTGTCCCTAATGTGCTAACAATATTTTACAATGGGAGTCAGTGGGAATTTTTAAGTAAAATGAGTTTAATTAGAAGAAAATGGAAACTTTTTTTTCATTTTTATTGAATTTTTGTGAATTTCATACAATATATTTTGATCAAAATACCCCCACCCAATTTCATTTACTGTGTTCATTATATATGCATATAATATATAATTAATGTGTGTGTGTGTGTGTGTGTGTGTGTTTACAAGGGCTGTGTCTCCAAATGCCCTTTGGTGTAAGTCCATCTGTTAAACCCTGTTTAACCTACCCAGCATCACACCAACCCTAGATAAGGAACTACTGGCAACTCATAGCTGCTGGGAGAAGGAGATTCTTTTATCTTTAAGGGAAAATGAAATTTTAAAGGGAAAAATATTTCTGAATGTCAGAGAAGAAGTACTTGAAAGGTTTCAAATTCTTCTTGGTTTTCTATAGAAAATCAATTTGAAGTTTCTATTTGAAAGCATGCTTAAGAAATTTAAAAAACTTACAGACCACGAGTTGCTTATTTTCATGAACTAAATAGTCTTAAATAGTCAAAAATACCATTATAGATGGATAATTAAATTGCCTACAACCTCCGCATTATAAAGGAAGAACATTTATTGCTACACAATGATTTCTGTGAGTTCAAGTGATGATTTCTCCTCAATGAGGTCTACGTCATCTGTGACATTTTCTGGTTGTTGACAATTCCTTTGAAGTTCACTGAATGCTTTCTGTTTGCTTTAAAGTTATTAAAGGAATCCATATACATGGACTAAACAAATGATATATCCATATTAAACAAATGATATATCATTTCAGAATTAGGGGTTTGCACATTTAAATATACGTCAATTTAATTTCTGTTCCACAAAATATTCAGAGATTTATGAATAAACTATTAATCTGACGTCAGGGTTTGTTGCTATTGTTTTGTTTTTCATCACATAAAGTAAAAAAGAATGCCGAAAAATGATTTATTAACTGTTAAAATCTAGAAGACTTAGGCTGCAAAAACTATTTAAAAGGTTATCATACTAAAATTCTAACTTCAGTTTCTATAATGAATAGAGATTTTGATCTATTTTGTGTAATATAAAGTTCTAATTGTTTACTTATTTAGCTAATAATCCTGGAAATACAAACACAAAATAAAATATGTACAGTTTGGGTCAAGTTCTGTCAAGAGTTAAAGGAAGGATGTGGTCATCTTCCATAGGGAGCAGCTAGAGGTTGCTGGGTATGTAAGAGTGTACCATAATTAGATTCAATAAATTATTTAAAAAGAAGAAAGGAAGACATCCAGTTGGAGGGAGGCATGGGAAGATCCGAGAAGGGTTGGAGAATGGAGTAAGGGATGGATATGTTAGTAATACATTGTTTCTATATATGAAACTCTCAACAAATAAAAAATATTATAAAGACCGTGCCTCACACTTGCATGACAGGCACCTGGTTTTCTTAGCACAACCAAGATTTTATTAGGACACTCAGAGTGATTATACCTAGTTCTTTATAGAGTAGATACTCATCAGTTATAAAATTATAGATTTAATATAATATAATTGGTAGAACTTACTACTCTATATCTCTAGATATAGAAAGATACCTAAAATGAGTGGCAATATGTACATGTGTATGCTCTGGAGAGTGCTAGAATGGAAGACAGTTATGTGGCTCCCATTAGTAACATATAATTGATGAGGGAAAGTAAATGGGTTGGTTTGAATGGTAATTCATTGATGGCTTGGGAAAAAGAAGACCTTGAGGAAGCAGGGGGGAAGATGCTCCTCTCAAGAGGTACAGAGTTCCAGATTCCCTTTCCACTGACTGACACTTTGATTTGCCTTTGCTTCCTTTGTTAGTAAAGTACTTTGGTTCTGTTAATCTATTATTTCCTTCTTATACAAATGCTACTTATTTTTGTTATTTTCTCTTTAGACTTTCACACATGAGTACAATACATTTTCCTCCTGTCTACCCCCTCCTTCCCCACTTCAACTCCTCCCATGTTCCCCCAATATCCCCTTCTCAAATTCATGACTTCTTCTTCCATAATTATCAGTTCTCTATATATGTATATACATAGACATGCATATGTATATACATGGATATATAACCTAATGAGTTCAGTTAGTACTGTCCACATGTACATGGGCATAGGACTGACCACTTGGGCATGGGCAACCTGTGAGAGTGCTTGACCTTGAGGAAAACTGGCTTGCTTTCCCCTCAGTAGTCAGTTGCCTGTAGCTCTTCAACTTGGGGTAGGGCTTTGGGATCCAATCCCCCATCCTTATTAGAATGTTGACTGGGGTGGTCTTGTGAAGGTCTTGCGTTATACTTTTGACTGTTCATGGCTGTATTATCCCTTCCACCTACAGAAGACAGTATTTCACCACAGTCATCCCATTCCCATAGTTCTTATATTTTTTTTTGCTCCTTCAGTTTTAAATTTTCACATTAAAAATCTTAGCTTATAATACACCTGTCTCTTACAAGGGTAGTGAATTTCATTAGTCTTCTTCAAAGCTCCTGAAATAGCCTTGATCTCTTCTTATGGATGACTTGTGTGAAGACTTTGTGAGCACATCAAGGGAAAGTCTTCCTGACAGTAAAGATGACCTGGAAATGAGAGGCAGGGGGAGACGGGGAATGGGGGGAGCACAGGGAAAGGAGAGAGAGGTGAGAAAGTTGTTCGATTTTTCCAAGTGACCTTGGTTAGACTAGTGAATCAATCCTTACTTGAAAGTAACATCCAAAATTACATCTTTCCATTGAAATAATATACTATATGTCCTTTATTATCATTTTTAAATTTGAGTGTTACTTGCTATCAGCACATAGGACTCTAAACTGACTTCTGAGTTTTGGCAATAAGTGATTGAATCTGAGTACAATCTTCACATTAATTCATGAATGGCCTGTGCAGATAACACTTTTAACCAGAGTCTGGAGGTTAGTGCTCTGTACTAACCAAATCAAATATATCTTTAGCAGGTATGAGTCTGAAACCCTAGGGAGAATGCCAGCCCAGCTGGTAGAAACAAATTCTCATTCCATTTCTCTAGTACTTTCCATCTACTATCCTGTGTCTAAATTGAGTATTAGAGTCCCGTGTGCTTAGAATGAATCCCTCTGTGTGTGCTAATAATGTGAAGACACTTTTTATATAATGAAAATCAGAAAATGTCCATATTATTATTTGCTTTCAGCTATGAAATTAACATAATTCACATTGATTTTTCTTGTTTAAAACAGATGCTGTGGGTAATTGCATTAATAAGACTGACTATACATTTTAGTGACTATCACATGAAAACAATTAGTAATTATTGTCATACTCCGGTCAGTAGTTGTTAAATTTTGGCCTCAACTGGCTTACAGGTTGTTAGAACTCCTTGATATAAATTCATATGAATCTTTAAAAAGTTTTATCATGAATTCACAGCTGATTTAATGAGATTCCATGTGGTAATTGTATGTGAGAGACCGTTGAACAAAGATCTTGATGTGAAAGAATCTTGAAGCGAGGGAAGATCAGGTGAGTTACTGCTACACAGGTTTTATTAATCAGGATTTTAAGACTTTGCTGATTAGCTAACATTTACCTCAATTCTTTGAAACACAAAGGGAGCACTGCTGACAAAAGAAATCTGGATTTAGAATCTTTCAATTTGAGGACCTCATGAAGGGGAAGGCTCACAGAAATATCACCCCGAACTGCTTCCCAGCCTTCATAACCTCCAGGCGAGGATGGGAAATGACATCTATTCCATCCCCATTCTCTTGCCTGTCTCTGCAATCCTGCTAAATAATTGAAAGAGGTGTGATGGGGGTTAGAACAGGTGATAAGACTTTACTCTTAAAGGAGTAAAAAGGGGACTAAAGAAAAGGACAGAGTGCTCATGGGGGCTGGAGGACAGCCTCTCATTTTTCACCTTGATTGTCCATTTACCAAATTCTGTAAATCTGTAGAAGAAAAGCGAGGGTGACAGCTGCAGTGGGTGTCTTCACCCCATCAGTATCCACGTGTGCACATTGTCTCCTACAATGCAATGTGTGGCATTCTTCAGGATTTGTACTTTTGATGTCAATGTGAATAAAATGAAGTTTGGGGTTTTCTTTCTTTCTTTCTCTCTTTCTTTCTTTCTTTCTTTCTTTCTTTCTTTCTTTCTTTCTTTCTTTCTTTCTTTCTTTCTTTCTTTTTTTTAAGGGGAAAATTGACACCAGGAAGCTATTGGGTAGTCAATGCTGCAGGACACAGAAAGTGAGGCTCATGTGAGGCACAGAAAACAAACATTTGCTAACGAGGCACCAGCTATGTGTTTTCACATGTGTCCAAATTTACTTTAGGTGGAAATTATTCTCACCTCTAAATCTATACAGATCTATGCCAAATTAAGCTCCTTCTGGTAATAAATGGATGAACGCTCAGGGATTGAAGGCTGTGCAGACTTAGATCTTTAATACAATTTTACATTCCAATTTTACTCAAAATTAATTATTGTAGACTTAGAAAGCATTTTACAATTTAAACTCCAGCAATAAGTTTTATTTTAATCTAAAACTGCTTTGCATATGACCATTAACTTTCATTCATATTTTGGAAGATACTGTCTCTGTCATAGTTAGTCACTCAGTTCAGGCCTTGCCTGTGACTGTCATGGTTACTGTCTGATTCAGGTATTCTGCCTGGATTCCAAAGGGAATTGAAGAGCAACATCATGCTGACTTGTTATGTGAAATATTATATACCACTTGTTATGTGTTGTCCTGAGAGACAACAGAATAAGGTGGTTCAAGGCATGTACCCAGAGAGAAACCGACTGAGTGCAAATGTTGGTGTTACCACTCCCTACCTGTGAGGCCTCAGCAAGAGGTTAACTAATACCAACCACTATGTGTCAGTTTTCTTAGATGTAAAACGGTGACATAAATGAGGACTACCCTATGAAATTATGAGAACTGGGCTGGCAAGATGACTGAGTGAAAGGTGATTGCTCTAAAAGCTTGATGATATGAGTTTGACCTCTGGACTCCATGGTGGAAGGAGAAACTAATCCTTAAAGTACTCCTCTGACCTCCACATGTGTACCATGACACGTGCACCTACGCACACACACACACACACACACGTGCACAATCACTGACATCATCATACTTATATGTCATACATATAAAATAATAAATGAATTTTAAAAATAAAATCAAATTATGAGAACTGAGTTTTTATTTCTAAAGTTCCAAGAAGATCATCTAGGAAAAATAATATTATTAGTGTCTAATAAATAAAAATGCAGTCAGTTCCCCAAATTCCTATCCTTCATTGACATAGCTTGTTATTATTAATAGATAGGACTCATTAATTAAATTTTGCATTGTTGTACAGAAATATTTGAGGTTGCATGGACTCACATTTTCTCACTTTTACAACAAGGATGACAAAAATAAATGATAATAAAAGACTACCTCATTACTGTTTGAAGTTTGCCAGCAGTGACCGCTACTTGAGCAGACTATGCATGTTTGCCTTAGATAAGGGAAATCTAGCTTTACTTTGCTGACCTGACTTCATTCTCATAGTTGCTGAACCAATAATTTTCTAGAATCTAGAACTTGCATAAAAATACATATTATTATTGACTTCAGTTGCATGCACATGTTACAAAGTGTTCTTTATTTATACCAATATTTTTCAAAATTTCATAAACTTTTAAATTTGAGTTTCCAATGTTTTGAAATTCTTTTTAATCATTTCACCTCTACTGTAGTAATGCTCTTAATTGCCTTCTATTTTTAACAATCTTGTTGGTTTTATAAAAATACCTCTTGTATGAAAATCTTAAAATAATGATACTGAGTAGAAAAGCTTGTAGAGACATTATGCATAAAATTATTTTTAAATATTTAAGAATTTTGGAAAATCATAAAATTTTTTTGTGTCTGATGGTCAGTTTGTCAACTTGCACAACCAAGAAACACCTGGGAACTGTCTAGATTAGGTTGGCAGGTAGGCATGTCTGTGGACAATTTTCTCGGTTGCGTCAATGTGGAAGACCCAGCCCAACACAGGTGGCACCATTCCCTGGGCTTGGGCTTAATCTGCATAGGAGTGGAGGTGAGCTGAGTGGTAGACATGCATTCATTTCCCTCTGCTTGTGGCTGTGAATGTGACTAGCAGCTTCATGTTCTTGCCTTGTATCCCCACAATGATGAATTAAAACCTGGAATTGTAAACTAAAAAAGCCCTTTCTCTCCTAAGTTGGTTTTTGTTAGGGTATTTTATCACAACAGAAATGAAATATGACAGTAACTTCTTAAAGTACAATAAAACTTTTCTTACCAAAATATAATACTGTGTTGAACAGTATTTAAAGTGATCTTCACCTACACAATGATGATACTGTGGGGCCTCTAACATTTCCGTGAGGTACTGGCCTCCTCAATGCTATAGCAATTATTCTACAAGAAGTTTTCCCTCTCTTTTTTCCTTTTTTCTATTAATTTTTTTCACCTTTTTGTATCTTTTGTGGATAGCAATTCTCAGGCTTTATAGGACTAGAGATTGTGTTTAGGGCCTCATGTATAGCAGACCAGTGCTCTGTCACTGAGTTGTAGCCTCAGCTCTCAGGTTAAAGGCTTTTCAAGGGGAGAACTATCTAAGAAAAAGGCACTGCGGTGACTATGAAAGAAACCCACAGAATACAATATAGTTGAGCTCATATTTTCAGGGACTGGTTTGCAACATAGATGATGATGTCAAAGGCACAGTCCTCCATATCATTTCTGTCAACAGGAAAGATGGATGTCTCCCCAAGCATCTCAAGTTCTAGAAAACTGGTCTTAACAGTCCTAAACATGGATGGATTTAGTGTTAGATACTAATCAGATTCTCTTCCTTACTGTAATTTTCATTTATACATTAATGTCAAGAAGCACTAAAGTTTAATCTCCATGGTTGATTTGCTAAATATATGTACTTCGAAAGTAATCACAGCTTTTCTGTAATCCTAATATTAATAATGGTGATTTTATTATATATTTCATTTTTATTATCTTTCCTCATTGCTATTTTAACTAGTAATTACTGAACATGTACTATATGCTTCTTTGGAACCCTTTTATGTGTTATTTTTTGTGATGACTCAGAACTGTTCTGTGACATGGTTTGTTCAGTGACATTATAATGATTTGCCTCAAGTTTAATAGGTTAAAACAACTACATTATAATGCCTATTAATTCTGTGGGTAGAAAATTCAAATAGGTAATGGTGGGTTACATAACTGTATAGT
This sequence comes from Nannospalax galili, assembly GCF_000622305.1. Classification (NCBI taxonomy): domain Eukaryota; kingdom Metazoa; phylum Chordata; class Mammalia; order Rodentia; family Spalacidae; genus Nannospalax; species Nannospalax galili. The sequence continues at coordinate 1,170,750 of NW_008350535.1, forward strand.
TTTTATGTCAAGCATATCAAGTTTGATACTCTGGAAGCTGAGCAAATGCCAGGCAGGCCTGATCTGAAGATCTTGTATGGGCACTGGACATTCAGGTTGAGATGTTTAAGGTTGGGATTCCCAACCTAAAATCCTGCATCTGACTCATCATCTGTCTTTAAATCCTTGCAGCAAGGCATTTCAAGATAGTCCAACTTCTTTCATAAGATTTGAAGATCCAGTTTTAAAGTTTACAACAGGGGGCTGGAGAGATGGCTCAGCAGCTAAGAACACTGAACGTTCTTGCAGAAGACTCGAATCCCAGCACCCACATGGCAGCTAACAACTATCTGTAACTCCAGTTCCAAGGGATTCGACAGCTTCTTCTGTCCTCCACAGGCATTGCATGACACGGATGCACTTATTTAAATGCGGGCAATACACTCATACACATAAAAATATAAAAATAATAAATTTTTTTAAACTTTAAAGTTTACAACAAAGCAGAAGATTATTTTGCTGCCAAACAGCTTCTGAAATCACCTACCCTAATGAGCAAAGAAATCCCTTTCCTTCCAACACAGAGACATCAAGGGTTAGATGGTTAGAACACACACCTTTAAACATATTTTTTACTACTTATGCGGGAGGCTATGTCTCAGGGTCCCTTGTAGAGGTTGGAAGAGGGCATCATATCTCCTAAAGCTGGAGTTACATGCAATCGTGATCCGTCTAACATTGGTGTTTGAAATGAGCAAGCACTCTTGAACACTGAGCCATCTCTCCATCCCCCAGAATACACACGTTTTGATGGAAGTTGTATAAAACTACATCATACACTATGGTTACTAACACTACCCTTCCTTTGAGTTCCAAGCTAAGAAACAATAATGTATTTATTCCCCTCCCTAAGAGCTCTGAAGTCTCAGCCCATTTTTGCCTCAACTAAAATCACAATGCTTGTCTTCAGAACTTCCTGTTGCCCGTGAGGCTTTTTCAGTACATTCTAGAAAAGCTCCTTTCAACCTGAAGACTTCTCAAAGAGAAAGGCAATTATTTGTCAATCACTCAGTTAATTTTCCAGAAAAACTGCATGAACTTCCGTTCAAAAATGAAGAGGAGACACCAAGAGTTGCTGAGTATACATCCAGGTGCTTGTCTCAAGTTCTTTTGATCATATTTTATTTATTATATTTATTATGTGAATGAACATATTGCCTGCATGTGTATAAGTGCAGCCCTTGCATACAACGCCTTGGAGCCAGAAGAGAGCATCAAATCCCCTGGAACTGGAGTTAATGACAGTGGTTAGCCACCAGTCAGTGGGGTGGTGAGAACACAAAGCAGATCCTCTGGAAGAGCAGCCAGTGCTCTTAACCACAGAACCAGCACCTGCGAAGGACTTTCTTGATCAGATTGCTTGAAATGGAAATACCCCAACTGTTGGTAGTGACTTCTAGTGGAAGGACATGGCAGAAGAAAATTTTTGCTTCTTTCCTGATTACCTTTACTCTTGCTGGAGAGATTACCTATCCTGTTATTACTGTGGCACTCCACAGATATATAAGAACACCAACTTCTAAATACCAATGTAGCCAGACCATCAATGTCAGATTAGGACTGCTGAGACATCTAGCCTTATGGACTGAGCAACAACTAGATACTCATGCTTACCTATGTGAGACAGCCTTGTTGGACCATTTCCTGTAAACTCTTCTAATTAATCCTGTTTAATATATACAAATATATTAATATATTATATATTAACATCACATGCATACATACATTCTATCAGTCCTGTTCTTTTAGAGAACCTGACAAATATACTGTGACAAAAATCCCTGACATGAAGCAACTGAAATATGGAGGGGTTTATTTTAGCTTACAGTTGAAGGGGATACAGTCCACAAGGTAGGGAAGGAATGGAAACAGGAACATAAGGCAGTTTGTCATGTTGTATTCAGCAGTCAGGAAGTAGAACCAGCCTACAAAACCTCAAGGCCCACCCCTGTTACCCTCTTCTTCCAGTGAGGTCCAACCGCATAAAAGTTCCACCAACCTTCTCTGCAAATGGTTCCACTTGCTGGGGACCAAGTTTCCAAACTCATAAGCTACTGGGACAACTTCACATTCAAACCACAGCAAAGGCTAAATTGCATCACCTTTTATAATCAACTCTTACAAATTATAGAACAGTGTTTTCACCAGATCTGTTGGTTCAGCAGTGGGCTCCTCTTCTGTCCATGCCTGACTGTTGATGGGCCCCTCCTCGTGCAGATTTAGTGCAAGCATCCTCAGCTGCTGTGAGTTTGTGGTTACAATGTCTACAGCTATGTCTTGATCAGAAGATATCATTTCAGAGTCTTTCACACTTTTGGTTCTTATAGTCTTTCTACCTTCCTCTTCTGTAATGTTCCCTTAACTTTAGAGGGAATGTTATATATTACAGATGTCTTGTTTAGGGCTGAGTACTCATCCATTATGTTTTTTAATTGAAATTTTGTAAACTTCATACAATATACTTTGATCAGATTTAGATACCCATCCTTTAACTGCACCCCCTTTAACTATCTACTCTCCAATATCATATACATATGATAGATGGCAACTAGCTTTCACAGTCCCAGAAGACACTATGCAGGCTACTGGGGAGAAGAGGCATCAATGGTCTTTCCCAAATGAAACCCCATGAACAACAAGACTAACTTGCCAGGCAAGATGTGCCCACTTAGTGCCCAATAGTGGAACTGCTGGTATGGAGGTAACCAACTCCTGTACAGTTAAATTTGTGTCCCCAAATGTCCTTCAGTGGGTCTATCACTGGAGCCTGGTGAAGCTATGGAGAGTCTCATCCTTAAATGAGATTAACTCTTGCTGCAAAGAATACCAACCCTACTTCAGGAGTAATTGGCATTCATTGCTTTTTCTCAGCACCTTGTGCAGCCATGAGTTTTTGCATTCATTACAAAGAGAGGTTCTTCTGATTAATGATGACTGTAACATTTGCCTATGGATATAAACATTTAAAAGGCAGTTTCACACTATGTCAATTTAGCGAAACCAATGTATTCAGTTCACCCCTAAGGCCTATGATCACCTCTGCCATGGGTTTTTGACAAAGTTTACAGTACCAGGCAGGGATTCTCTCTTGTGAAACAGGCCCTAAATACAATTAGAGATGAGTTGGTTACCTCCATACCAGCAGTGACACTATTGGACAAGTGGGCACATCTTGCCTGGCAAGTTAGTCTTGTAGTTCATAGGGTTTCATTTGGGAAAGACCATTGATGCTTCTTCTCCCCATTAGCCTGCATAGTGTCTTCTGGGACTGTGAAAGCTAGTTACCAGGGAGGGAACTTACAGCTCAGTTCCCAGTTGATTTTTCTAAATCTTTCAATTAAGGTATGTGCTGTCTTCTGTAATTGGTTCTGTTATCACGATCTCTTAGCATCTAGTACTGGCGGGCAACCAAGAGGAGCAGCAAGATCTTATATGGTTTTGGCGGGTCTTGTGCCTCTGTGACCAACAGCTCATAAGGAGGTATGTCACTTCTAGCATTGGAGTTTTTGCTCAATAACCATGGCTTCTAGGAAAAGCTTTTTCCAGCCACTGAAGCGTGATTAACCTACATAGCTTCATGTATTTAAGAAGAGTGACTATCACCCCTGAGCAGCTATCGGTTTCCACTAGTTCTTCAGCAAAAGTTGACCATAATTATAATTTTAAAAAAACCTAGCCATGTACCTAATACAATAAGGAGAGATCATAGACAGAGCCTTAAAACATGCCTTGAGATGAGTCTTAGCTCTTATGCATTGTGTGTCTCTCACATCATTCTTTGAATTTGTGAGGTCAACTGCTCTTAGCCTGTGAGTGAGGTCAACTGGCTTTAGCTCTCTCATAAGTAAGCTCTTCCCTTCTTTCTTGCCAAGCATTATTTTGATGAAGTAACAATGAAAAATATGTTTTTTTAAATTTAATTTGTGCTTATGAAGTGATTTGTAGTAACATTTCAGATAATTTTGAGACTGTGTCTGTTACCATTCCCTTTATTTTTTCCTCAAAACATGATATAGATTGAATAATTTTGCCACACTGAGTAGCATCATTTCCTGTGCAATTGCATATTTCTGTAATAATCTACATGTTTTTTGTTGAGTGATAAATGCATTGAATAATAAACTACATTGTACCAAGTTTAAGGAAAATTAAATCACAAAACCATGCTGTGTGCAGCATATATATTTCTGTTCCTTGTAATTTATTTTGATATGTTGCCTATCCAGATGGACTGCAGCATATGCCACATTTATCACCAGAGATATATAATGGAAGGATGAACTTACAGTCTACAGAAAATCATTTTTACCTTTGTGCTAAATATAATTTCATTTTCTGTAAAAGAAGAAGCCATGTTAAAAATAAATATTGCTGTGGTTCTGTCATATACCAACTGTATTGGCAAGAATCAATACCCCCAAAGCATTACATGGTCCCTGACATCTATCTCCATACTGACAGAGCTCTCCTTGCACACATTTGAAAGCATCTGCATTCTAACAGAAATGTGCCTTAACTTGTAAAAAATGCCATAGGGAACATACAGAATCTCATGATGCTGCTTTTATGATTTTCTTCCTTGAAATGGTACTCTCAAATATTGAGTTTAACACAGAATATGAATATGCAAATAGAGTTTACCAGCTGCGCATATCAAGAGGAGAAATGTGCTGCTTGTTTAACTGGCAGCCTGTGAGCTACATTCTCCTCTCAGGAATGCCTTTGTACCTCTTCCTTCTTAAGAGAAGCAGATGAGCACTCTAGTGAGTCACCCCACTCACTCTACTCTGTGTCTACTGCAAAATAAATAAATAAGTACTCCCAACAATTATACATAGCTAGCTGCAAGGCCATACCGCTTGTCCTTTGAGAACTCTGAAATCCAGGATGTTTCTAGGACCTCTGAGTCCTGCAGAGTAAGCACCATTAGAGTACCATTTTCCTCCCTGCTTTACCCAGTCCAGGGGAGCAATTAGACTTAGCCCTCCTCATTAATGCTCTCTGGATAGACACAGTTAATTTGAATAAACAATTCCTGAGCCGGGAAGCCCTACCCTTTGTTTTGTAGCATTTTATTTTCCCAGGCTGACTGTGCTTTAGAACCATGGGTTTGATGAGGGGCAGATGGAAGTGGAGTAGTGCTGAGTGAGGAAGGAAATTTCCAAACATTGGGAATGACTGTCTGCATGTATAGTCCCCATACTTAAATGTAGCTAGTACAGTGTGCCCCACTGGGAAGGAAGCTCTCAAACTGTCACAAAGCAGAGAGCATTTCTTCAGCATAGAGAAAGCTCAGAAAATACAACTATGGATTAATGGATTAATTCATGCTCTTTGCATGAATTAAATACTATATGGTTTGGTAGCAACAATAAGTGGAAATAATTGGCATTTTTCTTAATCATAGAAAAAAATGATAGTATTTATTGTTTTCAAAACAAGTAGCAAAATACATTTCCAATTTCTGATTTTGCAAATTTGCTTATAGGTATTTGTGTGTAAATTTTCCTTTCATTTTATCTAATTAATGTATTTTTCTCAGCCTGTATAGCAGGAATGTCAAATGATTTCCATTCAACCAATACTTTAATTCCCTTGGTATGTAGCATATAGTGATTAGCATTCTGGGAACACCAAGAGACTATCTATAAAGAAGGCATTCTTATGAGCATAGATCTAGAGAGTTCTGAATTTGACCCTCTCTTACTAGGGAAATTTTGTATACCCTTGCAAGTGTTTTCCTGATGCTTGGCTAAAAGGCATTACTAACCATTTGATGAGGATTCTTGTTAATGATTAATTACTGTTATTGAATTAATTAAGCATAAACTTAAGTATATAACTTACTTGAGAAGTAATTACTCTGACACCTGTTTAGCAATCACCACTAAAAATAATCTTATGTGTTAGCTGGATATTTATTATTTGTTTTTATTTTATATACGTGTTTTACCTACATGTATGTGTGCCATGTTCATGTCATGCTCAAAGATGCCATAAGAGGGCATCGAATCCCCTGGAACAGGAGTTACAATGGTTGTTAGCTCCCTCAATTCTGGGTCCTTTACAAGAGCACTTTACACTTCAGTTTTTGACCTATGCAGAGGTTAGAATTCTTAGCCTCCAAAATCAAATGAGTTATTCATTACAATAAACCTGCCTTACAATGCTACAGATAGGATTTGATGGAGACAGCAAGCTAGGTATAGGTATAGGTACATAGAAGGGTCATTCGTGTGGTCAGTAGATCTCTGGTCTGTCCTGTTCCCCTGATAACCATGATTAATACAACCAATAAGTTCCTTTATTGTTCCCCTGCATTGTACTAGCAGAAGCAATGGGAGCTGAGAGAGCAGTTGGGGGAGAGTGAGAAAGAATGAAAGAAATAAAAGTCATTGATAACTCTGGACCCAGCACTGCTCCTGTTTTGTTCTTATTGAACAAGTTATGCAAATTGCCAAAGTGATTTTCTATTCTTAAACCATCTTAAAAGGAAAACAAAATCATTGCAAAGAATTCTGCTACCAGTGAGGTGCAGCATCCATCACAGATTGCTTATTTCTTCTTTCCTTCATTCCCTGTGCTTATTGCTCTTATTGATCTCGATCAAAGACCAATCTTAACTCTGTTGACAGGTTAACTTAGTAAAAGATAATTGGACAATATCACTCTTCTGCTTAAGTGACTTTGATTACTTCCCACTACCTTTCTGGTAAATCTCATTTCCTTGCCATGGTATTCAAGGTTCCTTCATGATTTGATTCCAAAATACATTTCTTCTTCTAGGTCTCACCGGGGTCCTTTCATTTGGATCGTGCAGACTTATTGATCTGTCCATCACTGCCTGAATAAAACTCTACGCGCATATTTTCCTTCTGCCTGCGATGTTCATTTCCTGTTTTCTGGTGTTTGGGTTTCTTAGGTCCTGCTAAAAGGGAACTTAGCTGTAAAACATTTTTCATTGCATAGAATAAGAATAAGCCCCTCCTTCATGGGGCCAGAGCCCTGGTTTTACATGATAACCATCACACATTAATATTTACCTGGCTCTGCTGTATTTTTTGAGCCTCCTGCCGGAGGTCCAAAGTAGACAAAACCTCGCTTAGAAACTTGGCAGTGACACTGGGAAAATTATTCCCTGAGGCCTAATTTCCTTACTATAAAATTATGAAAATAATATCATTATGAAGAAAAGTAAATGTTTCCATATGTACAAATGTTTAGAACAGCTCCTAGCATATAGAGAGACCCTTAAATAATAGCTTCAATTCAGATAGTATTAGTGCTTAGTATTAGCTCTTCAGAAGAGTATTGAGTACTTGCTACATGTCACACATTTATTGTCATTCTTGTCCTTATGAGCATTGCATTCTTAATCATTTATGAATGCATCTAGTTCAATAAATGTCACATAGATGTTCAAAGTATGTTTACTGATCTAAGAACTACTTTGGTCATTAGACTTAAACACTGGGAAACTGGATGATCAGGTTTAATCATATTTATTAGGTAAAACTTTACAGTTTGCAGCTATGAAAAACATGTTTTATACCCTAAAGCTATCTCTCTTAATGGTGAAGAATTTAAATAACCTAATTAAAATGAAATAGTATCTCCCTTGTATGCAAAATAACTATGTTTATAAAAGCAACACATTACAAAATTATATTGGACTCATCAACTTATAAATGTTCAGATTATTTATTTTATAATGTAAAATAGCAAATTTTATTATAACTAAATGTAAATTTCCCTTTGAAATATTAATAATCTCAACTATGAAATAAAATCAATATTATTTTGCAAGACCTGTACATATTACATTAGCTATTGATTATAGTGCATAGCATCTAATACCAAATTGTATAATTTTACATGTATGAAATTTTTAATAAAGTTTTTGTAAAAGTTAAAAAAAAAAGTAAAAAGAAAATGAGAAGGGTCCAGACAGTTTGTGGTGGATCATTCTTGTAATCCCAGCACTCAGAGGCTAAGGCAGAAGGATTACAGGTTTGAGATCATCCTGTGCTCCAACAAGAGAACCTGTCTCAAAAAGAAACAAAACAAAACACACACAGGGCATGGCAGGGGGAGAGGGAGAGAGAGAGAGAGAAAGAGAGAGAGAGAGAGAGAGAGAGGGAGAGAGGGGGGGGGAGAGAGAGAGAGAGAGAGAGAGAGAGAGAGACAGAGAAAGAGACAGAGAGAAAAAAAAAGAAAGAACAGGAAGATCAAAGCTTGATATCAGCTGTTAATTTTGGTTTTCTTTAATCAAAACTTAAAATTCTCCAACACTGCAATTTGTATCATTAATATTTTTGTTTTCATTCACTGCAATATTTTGAAAAGCTGCAATAGAGTCAAAATTGTGAAAACACAAGCAGGGTGTGGTGGCACATGCCTTCAGTCCCAGCACTCAGGAGGCAGAGGCAGGTGGATCTCTGTGAGTTCAAAGCCAGCCTGGTCAACATAGTGAGTTCCAGGACAGCTGGGGCTACAGGGAGACCCTGTCTCAAAAAGACCAAAAAAAAAAAAAAATTCTGAAAACACTCTTTTATTATTTTGCAGAAATATTTCTGCTGAGGAATTTAAAATAGTTTTCACTCTGTTTTTTATTATAAACATCTTTTCATTAAAGTTGTAGAATAACACTGTTACTCTTTCCCCTACTGAAATATGATGAGGAAATATAATCTAGTCAAATCTAGTCAGCACTAGGTTTGTGGTATATTGCTCCTTCTCCTCCCCCAGCCTAAAATGTGACTGATTTTAGTGAGTGAAGACTTCCTTTTTTTTTCTTTCAGAAATAGTTCTACAGGTGTTATGTGATCTAGGCTTTGTAATCATGGAGGGGTTTTTAAATTATAATTTTCTTAATTCTTGAGAATTTGAGATATGTATATGATGAAATATGATCATATACAGTTTTATTTTTTTCTATTTGTGTTGGAGATATGATTTTTTAAATTTAGCCCAGGCTAGGCTTAATTATACAGTCTTCTGCCTTAAAGTTCTGAGCCCGGGGTTACAGGTATGCACCATTATGCCCAGCTGTGACTGTAATTTAAAAACAGATTTTAATTTTAATCTGTGTGTGTGTGTGTATGTGTGTGTGTGTGTGTGTGTGTGTGTGTGTGTGTGAATGCAGGTAGCTGTGGAGAAAAGAGGAAGACATTGGATCCCCTGGAGCCACAGTTACAAATGGTTGTGAGTCAACAGACATGCATGATGGCAACTGAACTAGGGTCTCTGTAAGAGAAGCAGGACTCTTAACCTCTGAGCCTTCTCTCCAGCCCCACCCCCACAGCTCTTTATATGTGTTTCCATCTTGTTTTGCAGAGGGTCATAGGGACTTCCACATCCACTCATTATACAGATTCAACCCTTTCTTCATGTGCTCGCCAGCCTTGGACATTATAAGTGCTTGGATTCTCTCCGAAGAAGGGCTACATCAGTGGTGTTATTTAAGCTTCTCTCATTACCACTGGGGTTGGTCATTTTTTTATATATGTTTTATCCATGGTATATTCTCTTCCTAAAGTTTTGCTGTGTGTGTTGACATCTCAGGTGATTGAGATGACTAAGTGTAACAAGAGATCCATGACTAAGTGTTATGTGTATCCAGTGAAACAAAACACCTGTTGTTTTGCAAAGATAGCATTGTTCACTCTCGCTGCCAGACTGCCAAATTATGGACTGTCCCTTGAATAACTGTCATTTCTTAATGTGATCTTAGCTGAATCAATACAGGAGAATTGATTTACTCTCCTTATTCCCTATAATAAAGGAATCAGTGGTTTGGGAAAAAATTGTATAACTTTACTTTTTATTTTATGTATATGAATGTATTGCTTGCATGTACATAAGTACACCCGTGTAGTGCAATGCCCAAGGAAGTCAGAAGAGGACATAAAATTTCCGTAGAACTGGAGTTATAGGCAGTTGTTAGCCACCATGTGGTGCTTGGAATCGATCCCAGGTCCTCTGTAAGAGCAGCTAGTGCTCTTAACCACTGAGACAACTCTCTAGCCCCAAATTGTAAACTTTTATGTACTTTTGTCTATCATGTCTCAGTTTCTTGTAACCAGAATTTCACTGAAATTGTGATAAACATGAATCAAATTCGGTCCTTTCTGTTGGGTCCTTTCCATCACAAAAGTAATGTGTGCATTCTTAGATACCAAATAAAGGCCCCTTGAGTGGAATAATAAGTCAGTGTGACTCAAGCAGTGTTCATAACAAATATTCATTCTTAGGTATGTTCTCCCATGGTGTGGTTTTCAGATGTAGGGATCTGCCCACCTGAAGATAGTTGACACAGATCAATTTGGCTGTACTGCATGGTGTTAGAGTCTGTTAACAATGCAGATAAGTACAATGTCATCATTCACATAGATATGTCAATAATTCTGTCATAGACGGTAAACTTGGAAACAGGAAAGAGGTGGGTCTAGGTACTTTATTTAAAGTTTTAATTTTTATTTATTTATGTATTTTGTAGGGGGCATTTGTGCCATCCCACACATATGTGGAAGTTAGAAGACAACCTGGGAGAATCACCTCTCTCCTACCATGTGGGTCTCAGAGATCAAACTAAGGCCATAAGGATTGGTGGAAAGCACCTTTACCACTGAGAAGTGCAGTACTTGATGCTGTCATTGGAGCTCTTTTAGAATTTCAGTGCTTTATTGCCCTAAAATAGAAACAGCCTAGTTCTAAGAGTGCCAAGTATAGATCTAGATTGCCCAAGTTCAATTCTGTCTGGACGTTTTTCTGTGGGTCATGTTCCTTATCTGTAAATAACAAAGCTGAAGAAGAGAATCATTACCAAGGAGAATAACAGGGAGAGTTCAGAGTTGAACCATGCAACATGCTCAGTGCTTGGAATACAGTATATCTTGCACAGCTGCAAAAGTATCTGATACCAACCTTTCTAGGAAAAGACCCTTTCCATGTTTGGAATGCCTAGAAAGTTCATATTGGTAGAAGATATCTTCATCCACTTGTCTTCTGCTGTTTTTTGAGTATTGTGGTCCTATGACTGCCCCCTGTTTATCATCATTCCTAGCTCTACTAGCAGTGAGACTTAATAAATAGTCTTCAGACCTATACAGTTTTTAACTATTCAAAAATCTTTCTGTGTGTGTATGTGTGAACACACGTGTGTGTGTGTGTGTGTGTGTGTGTGTGTGTGTGTGCATGTGAAGGCTAGAGGTCAAACTTGGGAGTTCTACCTCTACGTTGTCCACCTTCTTTTTTAGACAAGGTCTCCACCTTGCTGATTACATTAGGCTGGCTCTCCAACAAGCCACAAGGACCCACTTGTCCTCACTTTCTAATCTTGAGATGACTATTGCAAGCCATCACCCCTCACTTTTGACATGGGTTCTAGGCATCAGATTTAGGTCCTTGCACTTACATGGCAAGCATTTTACTGACAGCTGTCTCCTCAGTCCTGAACTATTCAAAAGTCTATGCCAGCACAAAAACTCAGTCTCTTGGGAGCCAGTGCACCCCTACTGGAGGCTACTTGGCATGCTCCTCTTTCAGCCACTATCTTTTGAGTGCATGTGCTGGACCATGTGAGGAACCTTATCTCACAGGATGGGTGTTTTCCTGACCTTAGGTGTGTCTATAATGATCTCAAAATTCTGAACTTAGGACTTGGCAAATAAGAAAGAAAATAATTGGAGAGCCAAGAAGGTGGTGACTTGGCTGTGAGTGCTGGAGCACTGGTGGCAACAGCTGTGGCTTTCAGCATAATGACTCAGAACATGACTCCAGTAGGAAGATGTCCTCATCACTTGTTCTGCCTGGCCGAGGAGCATGATTCAAAAATAGAAGACACCAGAAAAGCTAACTGGATCCTCAATAATGAAATAGAAAATACTTAGGCTGGATGGCCTGTGCCCCTGAAACACAGGGGTGCTAGGCAGTGGCAGGCACAACCAGGAGGGTGGTTGTTACCACCCCACCGTGCTGCACCTAGTGTGAACTTCCCTTGCTGGGGCTGGCCCTGCGAGGAGCCACTGCACAGGGCTCCCAAAATCTGCTCGGCCATCATCATCATCCACTGGTTGTCAAGACCTGGCTTCAGTCCTCAGCAGAGAAAAGAACCTCAGAAGTCAAAGGATTACAGAAAACAAGCTAGAGGACACAGGTGTAAAATTATTGGATGAACTCGTGAAACATCCCAACTGCTTCTTAAAGAATCTTGGGTTGAAGATTTGTGAGCTAACTTGTCCCTGCTGTAAAGACCTAGGTTTTGCTTTCACCCACAGTAAAACCCTGTGGGGAGTCAACTTGGTGAATACCTTGGACCACAAAAGGATGAGTGTGCTGAAGGAGGGCCTGAAACAGTCAAAGTGTAACCTGCATGCACTCGGGCTGGGGATAGCAGACGGTATTGAGATAACCCAAGCATTTCTGATAACTGAGGAAGAGAAAAAATCCCTATTTGACAATTCTAACCAGTGTATAAGACAAACAGAAAAGAAGTGTGGAAATTCCATTCCAAGAAACCAGTATTTTCTCTCAAAACTATGCACAAATGAAAGGAAGTGGGCCCTTACTTTGACCCATCTGTGTTTAAGAATTACAGATGGATGTCATTCTAATGAGATGTGATTTCTCTGGCACCCAGTTCAGATGTGTTGTGTAAGATGGATGGGTTTTTCATCTGATAATAGAGGACATGACATTGGGGGGTAGGAGAATAAATTGAGGGTGGAGATGGGGGAGGGGAGTCTGAATATGATCAAAATACATTGTGTGAAATTCTTAAATCCATAAAGTTTTTTAAAATATCTAAGGAGAGGTGGCCCATGACTATAATCCAGGTCCTCAGGAACATAATGCAAGAGGATGGAGACGTCAATGGCAGATGTAACTACATAGAGAACCCCCCCCCACACACACCCAACATTGCTCTTGCATTCCTTTTTATTTCACAGACATAATACATTTTTAAAAAAGAATTGTTTTTAATTCGTGTGTGAGCATTTGTCTGCATGTGTGTATGCATACCACATGTGTGTATAGTGCCATGGAAGCCAGAAGAAGGCAATGGATTCCACAGAACTGGAATAACAGATCATTGTGAGCTACCTCGTTGGTTCTGGGAACTAAACCTGGGTCCCCTGCAGGAGCAGTCAGCGTTCTGGACTGCTGAGCCATTTTTCTGCCCCTAAGTTTTTTTTCTTTTTAGGCAGGGTCTCCTTATATAGCCCTGGCAGGTTTGGGACTTTCTATATAGACCAAGCTGGCCTGGAATTCAGAGTCCTACCTGCCTTTCCCTCCTGAGTGCTGAGATTAAAGGTATGTGTCACCATGCTTGGCATGTAGTCATAACCCTTAAGCTATTGTAGAATGGTTGTACTGAACAATGTATCAAAATTATCAACAATTTGTACTTCAGACTGACATTTTATTAAACTTCTACTTAAAAAGAGTTGAGTACCAATCATGTATGGCATGCACTGTCATGGGCACTGTTGGTATCAGAATAATATCAGCATAATCTGAATCCAGAGTAAGCAGGTTAGCCAATCATTTCAATAACACTTGTGAATCCCACATGAAGCTATGGAAACATTGAGCTTGTTCTGCATACTTTGAGATGTCCCAGATGCAGTCAGTGTTGCACAGGGTAACACCAAGAAGACTGAAATGAGCTGCTGTCCATGGAATGAACATAAGAATAGGGTTCACACTGAAGAGAAGCAAACGATGAGCAAATGAAAAATAGAGGCTTACTTGACCTGATTTACTTTTTTTTCAGTAAATATCCCTAGAAAACAAGATTGTGGCATTGTCTTAACCCAGAGTTTATAAACTGTGAGTCTTGACTTGTGGCATCAGCATTACATGGGAACTCTTTAAAGATGCTAATTCTTGGGCCATATTTTAGGTCTTTCTAATCAGAATCGATGGAAGATGGAACCCATTCAGCAACTCTTCCTTGTAGAGAGCTACCTTATTATAGAGTATGTACTCAACTGTTCATAGTCACTGTTTGCTAAATAGATGATAATGAAATTTAGCTTTAAAATATCACTATGATTACTAAATAACACTGAGTGTATTTTATAGGTTTCTATTAGTCTTAATGCTAAACAGCAGTTATTTTCTGCTCTCTTATTAGTAATAAAGAAGTCATAAATAAACTAAAAATATAAAGCAATACTTGCTAAATATTTCAAAATTATTCATAATAACAAGTAATGTAGGTATTTAGGGAAAGTGGAGGTTCCCTACAGGTACAGATCTCTGTGGGAAGAGCCAATAAATACAACTTAGGAGAGGTAGGATAGTGTCCTATATAAACTCTGTGTTTCTAGACCAGCCTTCTGTTTACTGAGTCCTGAAAAACAAACAACCCCACTTTTGGCATCTTATAATGATAATTTATAACTGCCTCTCAAGCTTCTGAGTTTATTGGGCTAAACTGAGTAGTTACTGCTTAGGGTCTCTAGTATGTTGCTGTCTGATTGTAGCTGGAGCTGGAACTCTCCAAGGTCTGAACAGACTGGGAGTTTGAGAGCCTACACACACACACACACACACACACCCCTTTGCCTCTTCCCCTCTTGATGCACACACCTTTGCCTGTTTCCCATTGAGCTCAGTGTCTCATCCCCCTGAGCCTCTCTCTACGCTTTCGCCTCCTTGATATAATTATCTCAAGGCATGATTGGCTCCTTGTAGTGTGTAGTTTGCTTCCAAGAGCAAGAAAATAGACTCTGCCAGTCATCATCAGACAGACCTGGAAATAGCAGAGCTTCAACCTTACCATATTCTGCTAGTCGTACAACCACAATTCTAGTTTTGACCAAGGGGAGGGATATGTGGGTAGGAATGCCAGGGCATATGTTTTGTTGCAGGACCATCATGGGAGAGCAGCGCCTACAGGTCTCTGCAAATGCTAGCTTTGACCTCGATGATTCATGGGGTATTGGGTTATTTTTAGATGTAACGTCACTTTCTTATGATCCACCAAACTTCCTTCCATAAATTGTGGTTCACCAAGGAGAGCGGTAAAATATACTTTAAATGGATATCATTTTCCTTTTTCTATGGTATTTATTTTTAATTAGTGATGAGTGTTGAAAAAGAAAAATCAAAGAAATTTTCTTTTGAGTAATGAAGTAACCAGCACCTACCAGAAAAACATATACCATAAATTGATAAGGCACATTTGTTTTTGCTTCATTTCTCCAGCAAGTATGCACCAATACCCTCGGGCACATCATAGTCTCAGAGTCCTGGTGTATAGCCAGTGCATTTGTGTATACAGGGTCTTTAAAATTCATAGCTTATATTCATCTGAGTGGGACTTTTATTCTGTTTAGAACACCATTCCTTAAAAACATATTGCTTTTATTCTGACTGAGATGTTTTGAAGTACAAGGTCCTATAGAGAAAAGTTGTGCCCTCTGGGAAAAGCAGTTGAGTTCAAATAAATGTAGATTTTTTAAACACTGTTTTGAATACCCAAGCTTGGTTGTTCAGAGTAGCCTTCTCCTAGGATCAGGCCAGATGCCATGTCTTTATATGAAACTCATTAAAATTTTACCAAAGGAGCAAAGCAAAATACTAAGCTATAAATAATTCAAAATTATTTTTAAAATAGTTATTCTCCAAAAAGTAGCAAATTTTTTTTAAGAAAAATACAAGTTCATTTTAGTCCAGGGATGCTACTGAAGGTTCCAAAGCATGGCGAGCAAAAAGATGGAGTCAAAATGTGCCATCTTAACTATTTCAGGCTGCCATCTGGCTTCATATTTGACTCCAAGAGAGACTTGGGATTTTGTGAGCTTTTAAAGGACACAAGAATGATGTTTATATTATAACAAAAAAAAAACAGAGAATCATGAGTTGGCCAGGTAGTTCTGGGGTAAGTGACAATATGAATAAATACCTGAGTGACAGCTATGGGTGTTCCTGGAGCTGCTCAGATTCACCATGCACAATGAAGTTCAGGTGGATCAACTTAAAGACTGGAGATTTCATGTAAAACAGATTAGTTAAAAAAAATACTTCTGGTCTCAGCAATTCAATGATTGGCAGCTAAAGTTATTCCCTTAGTAGGAAACAGCACAGCAGAACAGCTTTCAGAATATAGGAGCCCAGGAAATTTTGGGTTTTTCTGTACAAGTGTCTATCACTGTATCTGGCACATATTTCTTTTTCAAAAATAATTTATTGAGAATTTCATACAGGTATATAAGCATATAAGGTGTTTTGATCAAATCCATGACCACTCCCTCCCCTCCAACTCCTCCCATATCTCCCCATCATTTTTTTCTGATAATGTGAAGTACTCCTTCTTTTTTTTAAAAAAATGGGGCTTATTGCTACTCTAACATTCCCCCCTCTGAAGAGGTAACCCTAAAATCTTTGAAGGGTTAGATAAGAGCCTCCAAATACTTTTGACATCTTTGGCCTTGGAACAGAGTGTATTGCTAAGAGGCCCAAGGACATTTTGAATTTTAGCCAAGAAAGAAACTGGCTACTTTTATTTGGGGTCTTTTTACTCTGCCCAGTACATTCCTACCTCCTATTTTCATTATAACATCCTCTGAAGAGGTTACCAAAATTGCCAATAGGGAATCAGGACTCAGACCACTCTGGCTTCTTCCAAGCTGAACAGGGATGCAGGGTGAGGCAATTGACTACCCCTTCAATGAGTCTATCTAAAAGACTCCCAAATTGCATAATGCTTATCTGTAAGCTGAAAAGAAAATCCTTGACTTGTGAATAGGACATGTGAAGTAGAAGTAAAGGCAAGAGTAATTAGCATTACAAGTTCTAGACAGAGAACTAGAAAAAAGTCAGAACAGGGCAATTTTCAAATGTTCATATGTGAGTCCATTGGAATTTCTTGACAAGGGCTTCCAAAAGCATCCCTCTATTGGGTTCCTTCTGATTGTCTTTTGTCTGCCAAGGCTGAACTCCAGAGTGATGGATTCAGGATTTGCTTTCAGGCATTTTGATAGCTGTTGAATTGGTTAGAATCAGCATCAACTCCCTCTCGAAGTTTCTAGATAGGGGGAGAAAGCAAATTCATCCATTATTTTAGAACAATAGCTGGTTGTCTTCCTTAACTATAAGCATTGCAGACCAAGATTTGAAGTCTTATATCTGAGCAGCACTTTCTGACTCAGAACAAAACCATCAATGCTAAATAATTGTCTAAATAACTTTTTATATGGACTTAAGCCTACTGTCTAGGAAATGCAATCCCTTGAACTCTTAAAGAAATGTACTGATGAATTTACTCTTTGGTTATACTTTCCTTTTGGGTGTTTAAGACCATTCAGTTGGCCCAAATAAGTCAATTTATATTTACACTTAAGGTCGTTTGAGGATCTGTTCCTCAGGGGTCACATGGGCTTGGGAGGAGCCCCTGGCTTCTTTCTTTTACCAGTTCCATCTATGTGAAGATAAGTCAAAGATCCTACTTGACCATGACTGGTTTCACTTTGAAGCATGGAGGAAATCTTTCCTCTGAGTTGACCCTCCTCTTTGTAGACTGGACACTGGTTCAAGTCCATCTGGTGGGGTCTCCATGGCTTCCCTGAACAAAAAGACAGGTGACTTACCACAGTTACAAGATATTTTAGGAGATGTTCCATAGTCCCCTGGAACTTAGTCGACCTTGGAGGGCAAGGAGCAAAAGTGTCCTTTAAGTCCCTCTGACCAGATTAGTATAGGCCTCAAACTATGGCTGTTAACATTCAATCAAGTTAGGTCTACCAATCTGGTACTTCTAATTACCATGTGCTGTGTAGATAAAGCTTGGGTAAAAAAAGCAAATGTTCTCAGATAAAGTTTGACTAGATATATATTTTGTTCCTTAAACTAGTTGACTGAACTATGACGTTAGAAATTTTAAGATTATGTGTATATTATTTTTGTCTCATCCTTTATATATCATAACAAGCCTACACAGACCTTCCTCACTTGTTTAGGCTTTCTTATTTTTTTTTCTGTATGTTTTGGACACTACCTCCATTCCCATAGCCTTTTAACATCTTTTACATTCTCATTTTCTTTTTAAAAATTTTACAAGGCATAATAACATTAACAAACTTTCTATTCTGAGAATTTTCTTCCTAAGGATATTAAGCAATGTTTATTCCCTTTTAAGGTTCTGATGTCAAACAAATGTTTGATTAAAATTTTACTGGGGAACCAGTGAATTTTTTGAGCTTACTTATCAAGATAACTTAGGGGTTGGTGAGGTGTATGAATGACCTAAGGATAGGCACAATGGAAAGCCTTTACCCAGCATGGGTCAAGCCTTCCCTTCCTAGCCTTCCCCAGACAGTATACTTTAGCCCTCCTCAAATATAGGAGACCATGTGTGATTGCAGCCAAATTACATACAGGTATCTGGGAAGAGTGGGCAGATACTACAGTGAGAGGCCACTGAACCTGCTTGCCCTCCTTTAATGAAGCAGCACAACCATCAACAAGTCCAATTGTGGTGATGTTTAGCAAGTAAGCACAGCTGAAGATGTGATGATGGTAGTTATTTCATACAGAAGAGACTGCTGTACAGCATCATTTTATTAAAAGGACATGGAGTTTAAAAGGATTTGATACTAGGATCCACAAATGAGGGAGAACGTATTTTATGTTTCTCGGCCTGTGTTACTTCACAGAGTATAACAGTTTTTAGATCCATCCGTTCACCTACAAATTTCATTATTTCATCTTTCTTTACTGTTAACTAGAACTCCATTGTGTAAATATACCACATTTCTGTTAGCCACTCATCAGTTGAGGGGCACTTAGGTTGCTTCCAACTCTTAGCTGTTGTGAAAAGAGCAGCAACAAACATGGTTGTACAAGTGCCTCTATAATAGGATGAGTCCTTTGGGTATATGCCAAGGAGTGGTATAACTGGGTCATATGGTAGGTTCATTTTTAGTTTTTTAAGAGTTCTCCACACTATTTTCCATAGGTGTTGCAGGAGTTTGCAATCCCACCAGCAGTGAATGAATGTTCCCCTTTCTCCACATCCTCACCAGTACTTGGTATCATTTGTTCTCTTGATCCCAGCCAGTCTGATTGGGGTAAGGTGATACCTTAGGGTGATTTTAATTTACATTTCCCTAATTATTAACGATGTTGAACACTTTTTGAGACGTTTCTTAGCCATCTTTGTTTCTTCCTTTGAGAACTCTCTGTTTAGATCTTTAGCCCATCTTTTAATTGGTTCATTTGGTTTTGCAATTCTTTGTTTTTTGAGTTCTTTATATATTCTGGATGTTAAACCTCTGTCAGATGTGTCACTGGTGAAGATATTTTCCCACTCTGTGTGTTTTTTCTTCACTTTTTTGATTGTTTCTTTTGCTGTACAGAAGCTTTTTGGTTTAATGAGGTCCCACTTGTTGATTACTGGACTTAATTCCTCAGCACTTTTTGTCCGATTAGAAAATCCTTTCATACAGCTATATCATGTAAGTTACTGCCAAAATTTTCTTCTAATATTTTCAGGGTTTCCAGTTTCACACTGAGGTCTTTGATCCATTTGGAGTTGACTTTTGTGCAAGGTGAAAGATAGGGGTTTAGTTTCTTCTACAGGTGGAGATCCAGTTTTGCCAGCACTTTTTGTTGAAGATTGTCTTTCCTCCACTGTGTGTTCTTGGCACCTTTGTCAAATATCAGGTGGCTGAAATTCCATGTACATAGCTTTGGGTCTTCAATGATGTTCCATTGATCTGTGTATGTATTTTTGTGCTGGTACTATGCTGTTTTTATGACTACAGCTCTGTAGTATACTTTGAAATCTGGTATAGTAATCCCCCCAGCATGGCTCTTTGTGCTCAGGGTAGCTTTGGCTCTCTGGGGTGGTTTGTGCTTCCATAAAAATTTAAGGATGTTTTTTGCTAATTCTGTGAAGTATGTCATGGGGATTTTGATTGGGATTACATTGAATCTATGGCTTTTGATAGGATGGTCATTTTCACAATATTAATTCTTCCCATCCGTAAGCATGGGAGGTCCTTCCATCTCCTGGTGTATTCCTCAATCGCTTTCTTTAACGATTAAAAAATTTAAATATAGAGATCTTTGGTGTCTTTGGTCAGATTTATTCCAAGATGTATTTTTTTGTAGCAATTGTGAATGGGAGCATATCCCTGTACTCTTTCTCTAATTGCTTGTTGTTGGTATATAGAAAGGCTACTGATTTTTGTAGACTGATTTTATAAACTGCCACTATACTGAAAATGTTGATCAGTTCTAGGAGTTTTCTGTTGAAACTTTTGGGATCTCATAGGTATAGTATCATATCATCTGCAAAAAGTGATAGCTTGACCTCTTCTTTTCCCGTTAGTACTTCTTTAATTTCCTTCTCCTGTTTTATTGCTCTAACAGGAGTTTCAAGCACTATGTTGAAAAGGAGTGGAGACAGTGGACATCCTTGTCTGGTTCCTGATTTTAATGGGAATGCTTCCAGTTTTTCTCCATTCAGAATGATGTTGGCTGTGGATTTGTTGTATATAGCTTTAATTATGTTGAGGTATGTGCTAGGAGTGCCTCTAGGACTTTGAACATAAATGCATACTGAATTTTGTCAAAAGCCTTTTCTGAATCTATTGACATGACAGTGTGGTTTTGGTCTTTGAGTCCATTTATATGATTAATGACGTTTGTTGAGTTCCATATATTGAACCATCCCTGTGTCTGTGGAAAAAAGCCTACTTGATTATGGTAAATGAACTTTTGGATATGTGTCTGTACATGGTTTGCAAGTATTTTGTTGAGAATCTTTGCATATATGTTCATTAAGGATATGGGTCTCTAGTTTTCTTTTTTGGTTGTGTCTTTACCTGGTTTGGGCATTAGAGTGATGCTGGCTTCATAGAAGGAATTTGGGAGCTCTCCTTCTGTTTCTATCTTTTTGAATAATTTAAGTAGTATTGGTTAGAGGTTTTCTTTAAACATCTGGTAAATTCTGCTGTAAATCTATCTGGGCCTGGGTTTTTTTCAGTTGGGAGGCTTTGTATTACTGTTTCGATTTCCTTATATGTTATGGGTCTGTTTAAACTGTTGACATCTTCTTGGTTTAACTTTGGTGGTTCCCATGATTTTAGACAGCCATCCTTCTCTTTTAGATTTTCAAATTTAGTAGAGTATAGGTTTTTAAAATATTCCCTTATAATGTTCTAGATCTTTTGGGTGCCTGTTGTGATGTTTCCCCTTTCATCTTTGATTTTGTTGATTTGGATTTGCTTCTTCTTGCTTTTGGTTAACTGGGCTAGGGGTCTATCTATCTTGTTTAGCTTTGCAAAACACCAGCTCTTAGATTCATTGATTCTTTGTATTGTTTTCTTTGTTTCTATTTCATTAATTTATGCTCTGATTTTTGTGATTTCTTCTCTTCTGCTGGGTTTCGGTTTCATTTGGCCTTTCCAATATCTTGAGTCACCGTGTCCAGTCATTTATTTGGGCTCATTCTAATTTTTTTTAATGTAGGCACTTAGAGCTATAAACTTCCCTTTAGGACTGCTTTTAAAGTGCCCCAGAGGTTGTGTTGCATTGTATTGTCATTTTCCTTGAATTCCAGGAATTCTTTTATTTCTTTCTTAATTTTTCCTTTGACCACTCATTGTTTAAGAATGTGTTTAATCACTGTGAGTTTGTGTGATGTCTAGAGTTTTGTCCATTGTTGATTTTGAGCTTCATTGCATTGTGGCCAGATAGAATGCATGGAATTATTAAAATTTTTTTGTATTTGTTGAGGTTTGCTTTGTGGCCCAGTACATGGTCAATTTTTGAAAAAGTTCCATGGGGTGCTGAGTAAAAAATGTATTCTTTTGTGCTTGGGTGGAATATTCTAAAGGTGTCTGTTAAGTCCATTTGATGTATGGTATCATTTAATACAGACATCTTTCTGTTTTTGCTTTGTCCAGTTGACCTGTCTAATGGAGACAGTGGGGTTTTGAATGAAGATCTGGTCAATACCATTAACCTGAAATTCTTCTCTTTCCTCTATGGCTATGATACATAGATTTGGTCTTTTCATAGTGTCCCACATCTCTTGCATATTCCATTCCTGTATTTCTTTTTAAAATTTTCATATTCTTTGCTTGAGTGGTCCAATTCTTCAACTTTATCCTCCAGCATTGATATTCTAGTTTCCATTTCATTCATTCTAGCAGTGAGGCTTTCCCCTGTTGTTTCAAGTCGGCTTATTGAGTTTTTCACTTCCTTCTTTATTTCTGCCTGAGTTTTCTTCAATGTTTCTATCACTTTTGTGAATTCATTAAATTTATCCCTATCTTCTTTTAGCTCTTTTTGATTTGTTTGTGTGTTCTTTAAATTCATTGAGTTCCTTGATTATGTTTATTATTACTCTTTTAAATTCTGTGTCCTGGGTTATCTCTAGGGGCTTCTCCTTACAGAATTCTACAGGACTGGTGGAAATTGGTGGGGACATAGTGTTTTGGATTTCCATTTTATTATTCTTTCCTTGTGATTTTGTCATGTAAATTTCTTTTGTTTGTGATTCTGATATGAGAATTAAGTTGAAGTATGCTTCTGTTTGTATTATTGGTGTCCCTTTATCTTTTTCTTATTGGTTATATGAAGCTGGTTGGTACAGGTTTCAGGTTCTCTCAGGTTTTATTTTGGAGGGAACTAATGGCTTCAGATCAGCTACTCAGGAGCACCCACAGAAGCCCAAGTCAGGTTCCAGTCAGGTACACTCAGGCTTTCTTGTAAGGTTTGGACCCCTATTAGCCCGAACTCAGAACAAAATTTGGGCAGATCCCTAAAGGGGTGCTGATTTGGGGACTCTCGATTGGTCTGCTGAGTTCTCACCCCCTATGCCAGAGGGTGGTGGAACAGGCACTCTCTGGTGGTCTGCTGAGATCCCAGCCACTACACGGATGGAGGTAGGAGCTCACTCTCTCAGGCTGTTTGCTAAGATCTCAAACTTATCTTACCAAAGCCAGGTCTGCCCTGGGGTCTTGGGAGGGGCCTCACACAATCCCATTGAGAGGGTTGTGTATGGCTTAATTTGGAGGGGGGGTGCGCAATTGGGAGAAGCTCACATCATGGAGGCAGGATCCAGGGCTTTCAGGCAGACTCCTGAGTTCTCAGCACTTCTGCCAGAGGGAGGCCGTACAGGCACTCTCTGGCTATCTGGTAAGATCCCAGCCGCTACACAGATGGAGGTTAGAACCCATCCTTTCAGGCTTATCTGGCACATATTTCAAGCCAAGCTCTTGACTGTCAGCAAAATGGATCATATGTCATTGGTGGCAAACTTGATGTCAATGGAGAGTTCTCTGAGCAGCATTCTACCATCTTTCAGTCGTATACTAATTTGATTTCTGTTCCACTAATGTAACCAGAAGAAACCAAAAAGCTACTGTTTATACTGATTTCCCATTATAAGTATTGCACTCATAAAATTTTTGAAAGAAAATGACTTTCATTACCTTGGTTATTGGAGAATATAATAAATGTTCTAGAATTTAGTATAAGTTTGATTAAGCATCTATTATTTTTGCAATAAAAATTGTCAGCTATAATTATGAAATTTCTGCTGGTAAATTCAATAAAAATGTGTTAAAAGCATGCACAGACTCTATTGTTTACTTTTAAGTGATTCCTTAACAGTTAAAATTTGTTCATAAAGTAATAAAATCGCATCAAGCTTTTCCATTTAGAAGGAAAATAAAAAGTCATTTTTCTGAAGTTTCCAATATTACAGATACAATGTGAGTGAATCCCCTGGGTAAAGTGAGAATGAGTTAGCAACAGGGGCACTTGTTGGACGAATACTTAGGTTCTTTTGGCTAAATATATAACCATCATAGTGTTTACACATTTTGCTGTCTTTTGACAAACAGTCCTTTTTACGGTTCATCATTTAAAACTGAATGGTAGGCACACATCAAAGTTTTGCTTATGCAGATATTCTATATGGAACACCACATCAGTACTCCACAACTGCCTGTTCAATTTTCTCCCAAGCCACTTCTCAGTAATCTCAACACATGAGTTATGCTACTCAATAAAATAATTTAGTATCATTTATTTCATATATTTATATTAGAATAGATTTAATAACTAAGTGGACTGCTAAAAATTTTCCCGGTTTATTGCTCATGTAAAGGTTCTTCCTGACATATGTGTGTTGATTAAAGACACAATTGACCAAATGAAAATCCTATTACTAATTTAGCGTAGAGAGAAGAAGTGCTCTCTGATCTGTCTAATTAAACTGTGACCTTCTGACTACAGACAGCACTGTCTTCATTGGCCAGTTCAGCAGTTGCTTTAGAGTCAGGTTCCCAAATAAGAAATCAGCTTGCACTGTGCTATTCATGTCACCAGAAGTTTATTCAGCAAAATATTTGAACTCCTATCACATGTTAAGTATTTTCAGTAAAGATTTACAGAATGATCAAATGAATTTAGGGAACAAGACCCAGATTTGAACAAACTTTCTTTTAAGTTTTGGTTTGAAATTTCAGACTTGCAGAAATATGAAGGCAATGAGTGTTCTAATGATATACCCACCAACACCCCATATCCCCTAAGATTAACATCTTAAAGACTATTATTTCAAATAATTAATTTTTGTATATTAATTTTATCAAGACTAAAACATTAACACTGGTTTGGTGTTCATTGCAGATTACTTGTCTATGTATTTATTTACTCATTGTTTTAATTCCACCAGTGTTTTTCATTTTCTCCTCCAGGATCCCACACTGGATTTTCCTGTAAAGTCTCTTTATCACCTATTTATAACAGTTTTTGAGATGTCTGACACCTATGTCCATGATATTTCATTGTTCATGCTTTCAAGTATATTTTAAGCAGATCAAAATTTGTTATCAGTTCAGTTCACTAGACAGATATAAAGCCTCTATCATACTATCTTTATGTACTGTTCTTGATGTTGGAATATAGGTATGACTAGAATATTCCCTTTCTAGAGAGGTACTATTATAAGAAAAGCATTCTAGCCATGACATAAATGCTATACCAAAGAAACAAGGAGTATGCGAGAGAAAATGCCACACTCCAGCTACAAAGATTGGAGATGAGGTCTTTACGGAGAGTGCGGGAGATGTCTATAGACAGCTGGGGTTGTTTAAGGCCAGCAGACAGCGTGTGCAAAGGCACAGAGACTAGTGTGTGGGAAGTTAACAGGTTATGAGAGACCTCAGTGGCCAGGAAATGTCAGATTCTGACAGCCCTAAATGATCTGCCATAAAGTATAGACTCTTCTACATAGGAAATGTTACCCACTGAATGCTTTCTTTCCCTCTAAGCTGAGCCTGTTAATTTCTTGCTCTGTGTCATGTGGCAGAGCTTCTTGGGTTATTCTGAGAAATCATTCAATCTTTATTCTGAATACTGTGCTTCCTTCAACTACTTTATGTTTCTTTCCCCTCAATATTCCATAACAATTAGGAAAATCTTTAGGACCAAAGCTATCATTCATAAACATTTTTAGAACTTATCTCTGCTCAAATATAAATTTAGGTCTGATGGTTAAAAACATATGTACCTCCATTCCACCTCCACTGTCTGAATTCCCAACTTCCTACAGATTAGAAATATGCTAGGTGTGAAGAGTACAAATCATTGCTAAAATCTTGAGCCTGTCTTCTGAATGAAGAAATGAAGTGTTTCCTTCATAAAAAGATTGGCATTTAGATCCCAAACACTGTAATCATTGTTTGAAATCTCCAAGACAAACATCAAATGAAGCAATTTTATGGTGAACTTATTCAGGGTTCTAGGGGCAAAACTCTTCCTTTTAAAGCATGGCCTTAGTGGTTTTGTCTCCGTGAGGAGCCAGCATCATTCAGGCTTTGCTGCCCAGTGTGTGATCATCATCACCTGGGAAGGACTGAACCAGTGTCTGTGTTTGTGATGAGATTCCTAAGTTGGGGCTAGAGAGACAGCTCAACAATTAAAAGCACTGGCTGCTCTTGCAGAAAACCTGTTTGGTTCCCAGCAACTGCATGGCAGTTAGCAACCATCCTGATATCAGTTCCAGGGGATCTGATAACCTCTTCTGACGTCCAGAGGAACTGCATGATAAGGGTTCACTTATATACATTCATGCAATGCATTCATACACATAAAATAAAAATAATAAATGATTAAAAAATATTCCCAAGTCATTCCTACACACCTTCTAATTCAGAAGCACTAATTCAAATCCTAGTATATTGGAGTATTATTTACATTTTAAAAAAGAGGTACTTAATAGTCATAGATAAAATCATAACTATCATTTAAGTTTTTATTTAATTTTTGTGAATTTCATACAATGTATTTTGATCATATTTAGATTCCTCCCCTATCTACACCCCCCTTATTACTCCCTCTGAATTTTATGTACTCTATTTTATATATAAGGCATATTG
The DNA here is from genome assembly GCF_000622305.1 of Nannospalax galili. Classification (NCBI taxonomy): domain Eukaryota; kingdom Metazoa; phylum Chordata; class Mammalia; order Rodentia; family Spalacidae; genus Nannospalax; species Nannospalax galili. The sequence continues at coordinate 1,197,200 of NW_008350535.1, forward strand.
AGTAAAATTTGTGTCCCCAAATGCTTTGATGTGGGTCAATCCACCAGAATCTGGTTAACCTACTAAGAATCACATCCTTAAAGAAGACTGAATCTCCCATTCCCAGCAGCTATTCGTTGCCAGTAGTTGCCCAGCTAGGGATGGGGTTTCTAATCTGCTTCCCCATTTTCTTGCTGAGGTTTTGTATGGAAATTTGAACCTACATGGGACTCATGCATGCTGCCACCATTGCTGTGAGTTTATATGAGTAACTGCCCAGTTGTCTGGAAAACTATGTTTCCTTGTGGTCATCTCACACCTCTGGCTCTTACAATCTTTCTGTCGCCTCTTTAGCAATGATTCTTGCACCTTGGGAGGCAGAAGTTGATATAGGTGTCCAATTCAGGGATAAGCACTCTGCAGTCTCTTATTCTCTGCTTGTTGGCCAGTTGTGGGTCTTTGTGTTAATCACCATCTGCTGCATGAGGAAGCTTCTCTCGTGAGAGCTGAGAGATGCATTAATCACTGGTTGCAGTAGGGAGGTCATAGGTATGGGGCATGCACAGGTCAGAGAGACCCAAGCAGGCCTCACTATCATTTGTTTGTAAAAGATATGAAAACCTCTCAAGACAAAATGTTCATGCTAAAATTATAAGAAAGAAAGAACATCATATGTAATTAACAATCTTTTAAAATTTGCAATTTATTTCTACCTGAATGCATGCAAGGGACAAATGGGAAAATTATTTTAAATATTTTTAAATGTCACTTCATTAAATTGTACTCTTTCTGATTATGTATTTTTTAATGACTGATGAAGTTTGTTATATCATTCTTCATAGGATGTTTTAGACATGGAACTTTAAATGTCAGGTTTCTTAACCTAACACTAAAAATATGTATGCTTATGTTAAACTCCGACATGACTTATTTCTCTAAGAATCTTAAGTTTCTTGAGGCGGTATTAATCATGATATCCTAATATTCAATGCACTAATAAAAAATGTGATTTACCTTTACTTCATGGTTACCTTAAGTATTTAAAAACGTCTGCCTACAAACTATTAATAGGGTTGCAATGGTTTTATCTTCAAGAACTTATAAAACAAGGCTGAGTGGTGAAAAGCATTTGCTTGTCTTGCAAAGGACCCAGTTTCAGTTCCCAGCACCCACATGGCAGCTCACAACTACCTGTAACTCCAGTTCCAGGGCTTCTGGAGTACTCTTTGTCCTCTGTGGATATCAGGCATGCATGTGTTGCACATATGTACATTAAGGAAACACACTTGTACATATGAAAATAAAATTAAATAAATCTTTACAAAGAAACTATCACGAAATTATGAGATATTACCTTCCTTGTGGATAATTCAGATGCAGTAATACACTGGAAGTAACTGAAGACCATGTACAGCTCATATAGTCGGTGCTTTACCTGTTCAAATCTTTTTATATGTTTGTGACATGGGTGCCATTTTGTGTGCAGAAGTATTGAGACTGAAGAATTTTCAGTCACACAGGGAATAACTGATATAATTAATCCGAATCAGACTCTAAATCCTGAGGTACTTGGACTGTATCACACCTACCCCAAAGGCTCAACCAAAAGAAACACACACCCTATACTGAAAAAAAAGTTCAGAGGAAGATGAACGTTAATGTCACAGAGAATGTAATATTTGCTTGAAACCTCGAGCTATAAATCAACAAGTAGCTGGTGGGTGGAGGAAGGTACCCCAAAGGAAAGGTACAAAGCAAAGGGTTCAGAGTTGGGGTCTAAAAGATGAACAGATAGATGGCCAGTGTTAGCTTTTCAGTGTACGTGTTAATGTCATTCATGACACTCTGCACAAACCTCTTCTCTTCCCTTAAATTTTTCAAATGTCTTTTGAGACTGATGGAAATTGATAGGTTTGCATACTTTGTTTTACACATCAATTTTTGATTGGGATCCAAATTTTCAAAAGAAAATAATCTCAGTGCTCACCTGGCATGTCTGTGTCTCCAAGAAACATTTCAAGAGGATCCTTCTTCCCATTGCTGAGTTGCTGACTTTCTTTTAAGACCTTGGATCAATTGTACTCTTCAGTGTCTGGTCACAAAAGACAAAGTAGCTGGTAAGGCTTGTGTCTTTCACACTTCATTGCTTTTATGCTTTCTCAAAGAAGATTAAAGTTCCATAACTATTTAGATGATATGCAAATTATATCTGGTCACAGTATTTGAGCTAGATACTAACTGCTATATGCGTAGAGTGGTGAATGTTTTATTAATACAAATAAGCACCTTATGCAAACTCTCTTTGTTGTAATGTGAGCCTGTTGGGAAATCTAACCCACATTTTTCTTCTTAATGGCAGCCTTATATTTTATTATGTGCTTACTTTTTAGACATTTTAATTGTTCTTTGTTCAAGAATCCCTCATAGCCCAAAGAGTGTGGCAGGATAATCAAGGCACTAATAAAAAGTCATTAGACTTAAGCTTAGAGCAAATGTTATCAAAATGATATGATTATGATTAATAGATGCTGGTAGAGGGAGTCACTTCTTACTGGTTTGATGCCTGGTAAGCTGACTTGACTCCAAGAGATAGACCCACTCCTAAGAAAATTTAGGAACATTAGATTAAACTCAATTGATCTTTTAAAAAAAAAGGACAAATAATGATAGAGGACACAAAGTCAAGTGTGGGTTGTAAGGCGGGAGTAGAGAGGAGGAACTATGACAGAATACATTGTATGAAATTCTCAAATCAATAAAATTATTTTTAAATGACATGTGAAAAGTTATGCCTTAACAGCAATTTCATATGTCCTTGGATAAGTGTTTTATACTATGGGTATAATTATATACAAAAACAAACAGTAGGGCTGAGGAGATGGATCAATAAGGAAAGCACTTGCTGTACAAGCAGAAGGACCTGAGTTCAGTAAAATCCAGGGGTGTCTGCGTTGCCTATAATCCCACTTTTGAGAACCTGAGGATTAAAGACAGGAGGGTAGCTGGGGCTTGCTGGAGAGCCAGCCTAGCCAAAATATACCGAGCTCCAAGTCTCAGTGAGAGACTCTCCCTCCAGGTAGCAGGATGAAAAGTGATGTAGAAGGACTCCTGGCACTCATTTGGCCTCTCCATGTGCCGACACAGGCATATGCATTTGCACACATATGTGCAGATGCATGCATAGCCCAGACACCCAAAATTATGGAAAGAAAGAGGGCTAGAGAGATGGCTCAGTGGTTAAGAGCACTGGCTGCTCTTGTAGAAGACCCAGGTTTGAATCCCAGCACTCACATGGTAGCTAACAATTGTCCATAAATCAAGTTCCAGGGGATCTGATGCCCTCTTCTGTCCTCCATAAGCATACATGAAATGGGTGTACTTCCATATATGTAGGCATAGTACTCATACATAAAAAATAAAAATAAATCATTTTTTAAAAAGAAAAAGAAAGAATAAAAAGTGTGTAAAGCATCATAAATAAAATTTTCAAGTTAAAATTGTATTTGGCCTTGATTCGTTAGATGGATTTTGCATTTGGAATATCAAACTCAAATATGTGTTTCTCGTGGCCAATTGTGCTTTCAGAGAAAAGCAAGCCATTTTCATGGAGTCTTAACGAGACAAGAGATCAGTAAAATCTTGTTAGTATTAATAACTATTCCCTGAGATTTTAGAAATGCTCTGTGCTTTATAATGTTAAAATTTATATTGGAAGTGACAAAGCACAGATCTCAAATAACTTTGTAAAAGTGTGATTTGTATAAATCACAGCATGTAGTATATTTGAAATGGTAACCTGGATATGGCCTGCTCGTAAACATATCATTCTAGAAAACCTTAAGCCACAGCTTATTGAAGTTGGAATTGCCTGGGGAGCAACCACTGGCAGGACTACTCATGTTTCCTGCATGGCCTTTTGGGTCTGTGTAAGCTCTCCCTGTATCTTTAAGCTCTACTTATCCCCAGGACATTCCTATGAAGGCCCTAGGAAGCAAGCTGTGAACTTTCAGTCTCAACTTTGTTAATTCGCTTGGCCCCTGTTGTCCCTTTAGATTTCCAATTCTCTTTCTGTTCCTTGGTTCTTAAACCTCAGTCTTTGCTCCCTTGAAGCTATCATTTCTGGGACTCTTTAGGACTATCAATTACTCAGAAACACCTGCCACTCACATGTTCACTTCTTCCCTTAATTGCCTGAAATTCACATTCCTAGATTGTGATTTTGGCCTAGGTATTCTCCAACAGGAGATTCTTGCTTACTTACATGAGCATAATTCTTCAAATTCTGGTCTTCCTAATTTAGCTCAAGCTTACTACTTTATTCATGGTTATTTACCTGTAAATATCAAGTCTATTAATAGATAAATGTTCAGGGGACTGAAGATACGGCTTAGAGGTTAAGAGCGATTAAGAATGATTAAGAGTGATTTGGAGCTGTTCTTGCAGAGGCTCTAGATTCAGTTCTCAGCACTCACATGGCAGCTAACAACTATCCATACTGCCAGTTCCAGGGGATCTGATACCTTCTTCTGACTTCTGTGTGCATTGCATGACACAGGTGTACTTGCATACATGCATATAAAATGAAAACAATTTAAAAATGTTCAGGATGAGGTTTAACTTAAAAACAACAGGTTAAGAGCTACAATAGTAGATAAATAGCATTAAAGCCAAAATTATAAGTATGATTAGGGTAAGTAAAAATGCCTATTTAGAAACTTAATCATTCATTTTCCCTTCTTTACTTTTTGATGCCATTAAGATCAATTTTCCTCATTTCCTCTAATGCTGTATCAGCTGAAGTCTAGCTCATTTTTCAAACTACTATCAAAGTGAGTGAAGTGATGATTCTTTTGATCCTTATTTGTGCATTTATTTTACTGCTAGGTGGTCTGTTGCTTTAGTGTGTCTGGATCTTGCAGTATCTTCAGCTCAACTAGAGGTCAACCTGACCACAGCCACCTTAAGCTGTCACTGCAGCGACTGTCCCTGAGTCACCATACCTTGTTTGGTCCAGATGGTTGGAAGCAAACTCTGAGTAAACAAAACCACTGGAGTAGCATACAGAGCTTTACAATCAGATTCTGGTGCCATCAGAGCCAGGCATGTGCCTGACATCTTCTTTAACTTGACATGAGTCAGATACATTCCACCTTGAATGAAGATGCTTTTGTCGTAGATACCATAATGAGCCCCTTCTGACCTGACTTGTGAAATCTATTAATTGTGCTGGTGCCCAAGACACTTTGTCTAAGGAAGTTCCCAGTAAGTCCCACTGTGCATTTCTGGATGGGTCTGCCTCTTTGTTCTCCTGGTATCTTGTTGTCACTTATACATGTGGATTGAGTTGTGCTAGAAAAAGACTATGATGTCCCATGCTTGTAAAACAGAGACCTCTAAACTGTTAGTTATTTGTCTCTTTACCTCCTTGTACAATGTTCTGTGGACCTGCTGTCTAGATAAGGAAGATGAAGGAAAAATAGATTTATTTACATCAAATCTTGAAAATACACTTCTAATAATCATATCTGTAATTCTATCAACCTATTAAATTAGTGTTTATCACCCCAGGGTAACATTCTTAATATGGATGGTAGAAACCTCATTAAAACTCATCTAACAGTGCCCTTAAATATGTCAAGTAGATCCTGGATTAAAGTCTGCCTTTTCTTTCATCAGCTACAAGAATGGTTGTTTCTGATTTTCAGCTTTTCATTCCTCAACCCAGTGTCATAATCATTACCTTTCAAAAGCGTTCATCACTTTGCTAGCTGGCTCAGGTCACCATGATATTTCTAAGTGGCTGCTGGCTGCTCCACTGTGGAGATATTTCCCCTCACGGATTCATTCCTATTTGCTGTTACTCCATGTTATACAGTCAGTCACTGCAGTGTCCTATTCGGGTTTTTGTAGCTTTTTTCCCTCTTGTTTGTTCCAGGCATAAAGATCTTTCTGTTCCACATATAATTACAGCCTTCATATAATGTTAAGTGCAACTAACGCCCTGTCTAGCTATCTATTTCCCTGAGAAAGCACTCTTTGATTAATCTTGAAATTTTTTGTATATGTCATCTCAAAATACTTGCCAACTTGTGACATATTACTTTTCCACTAACTTATGCTGCTTCCTTAATTGTAAATTTTATGTAGGTAAGGAATCAATTTTTATACCATGAAGTCATAAAATACTACACATATAGTAAAATCTTAGAAGACTGCTTTTCCTAATGAAAATAAATGGGTTTTCTGTGCTAAATTAGACCTCTAAAAATAGAAGTTCAACTTCTAAGAATTTGCAGTTGATGATGAAAGAAATATAGCTCATGGTACCATCTGATTTGAAAGTCGTGTTGTTAATGAACCATTAAATCATAATGTGAACCATTAAAACATAACGTGTACCATTTAATGCCAGGCTAGGACACTGATTATTTATTTTAAAATGTCATTGTATTGTTTATGTCTTTATTATCAGCTGGATAATTGGTTTGTTTGTTTATTGATTCAGGGTAGCCCTGTAGCCTCAGCAGGCCTGGAACTTGCTATGTAAACCAGGTTGGCCTTGATTTCACCGAGGTCTGCCTGCCTCTGCTCCCAAGTGCTCATCCTAAAGGCATGCATGTGCTATGAAGCTCAGGTAGATATTGGATTTTATAAACAAATTTCTTACATTTTTATTGTTTTTCTGTGTGTGTGTGTGTGTGTGTGTGTGTGTGTGTGTGTGTTCATAAATGCATGCAGGCCATGGCATGCATCTGAAGGTCATAGGACAACTCACAAGGACTTGTTTTTCTCTTTTCATCCTGTGGTAACTGGGAATCAAACTCAAACTCAGGTCCTCAGAGTGGTAGTGAATCCCTTTACCCACTGAGCCATCACATCAGCCTGGGATTTTAGATCTAGGCTTGTAATGTGTTTCATTAGAAGATAGAACGTGGCAAGGAAGCAAAGAAGAATGGCAAGAAGGCAAATGCTGTCAGGAGTGGGTCTTGGTGATGGACAGTAGAGAAACCATGCTGCACAATTTTACATCTTACCTTTGGGGATTGGGAAGTAGCCAATAGAAATGGAAATGTGAGCTGTGGAGTTCTTTTTCTCCTAAGAAGCAACTACAAAGCATTTTTAGACATTAGCTATGAAATAGAAAAACAAGGTAAATAATTATGAATGGAAGACATATTATAGAATACACAAGATGAAACTAAGTTTTCCAAAAGGCAGGTAGGCACCCCCACAGTATAAGTCACTACTAATCTCTTCTTTTTACTACTATAAAATACCTCAAACTTAGTAACATTAGGTACCACATGCTAATTTTCAGTTTCTGAAGATCAGAACTCTAAGACTGGTGAAAAGGAGCATGCTCTCTCATCAGGCTTTTGAAGAGATCCATTTCATTCTGCTTTGTTGCTTTAGAAGGCTGTTTTATTTCTTGGCCCATCCCCCGCCAACACATACTCTCTATCGTCATGTGACTTTCTCTGACTCTAACCATCCTCCTCCTATCTTGTGATTATATTGGGGTCATCTGAATAATCCAAGATAATTTCCCCCTTTCAGTACCCTTAACTAAATCATATTGTCAAGTCACCTTTGACACATCAAGTAGTGTATTCATACATTTCAGGTATAAGGACACACTACCTCTGAGGGAGACATTGTTCTTGCTGCCATGGTGACTGATTATACTGGAACCATAGCACAACCTCTTGTTTTTCTAAGTACCTGGGAAAAGGCACATATCAATGTTATAATTCTTGGATTTTTAGAACATATTCTTAGCAATATATAGATTTTTATATAAAGTAAAATAATTTTTCCCATTGATCTCAAACTAAAAATAATCATACTTCACTACCCGCAAACCTCTTGTTCCTCACAACATTTCTTCACATATTTGTTTCATAAAATAAAGCAGAAATAGTTATTTACTGAATGTGCTATTTTCATTCAAATTTCATAATACCATATAAAAGACAGAACTGTTTCCATTTAACAATTTCTTCAAATATATATACTGTATATTTAGATATAGACCTAGATTTTCTTTATAGACTTTGGTACCATTTTACTGTGATCCAAAGGCAAGATCTCAAAAACGTTGCAGGGATATTTAAGGGGCATTTTTATGAGTAATGCAAATCCATCCCACGGAAAACTGAATCATTTTCTAAATGCTAAAGATGATGCCTCTGTATCACAGTTTCATGAGAGCTGTGCAAGATTATTGAAAACCAAATTAATTAACATTGATTGTTCACTTGTGCCCAGCAAAATATGAAGTCTTTACGGAACACAAAATAAATGGAAACATGACATTTTCTAGAAATCTATCAAGAGATTTTAGATAGCCATTTATAGAAACTGAATTTCATTAGAAATTGAAAAATGAGCACATTTATCCTGGATTAGAGGAGACAGAAAACCCCCTGATAGACTGTCATTCCATTTAAAAATAAATTTTCTTGTACATACTTAAGGTATGCAACATAGTATTTAAGAATGCACAGAGTAAGATGGCTGTTATGGTAAAAGCAAATGATCATATTTTAAATTTAACTTAGTTATTTTTGATGGCAAGGATAACAAAAATCTACTTATTTAACAAAAGCTCATCATATAATTTTATTAACCACAGTCTTCCCCTTAGAAATTGGGGCTCTAAATTTGTTCATTCGACATACTTATTAATTTACTTTTAGCTCACTAACCATGTCCATGGTAGCCACTGTTTTGTTATTTCTGTGTATTTGGGTTCTTATTTTTATTTTAAAATTTATATTATTCTTAAATAAAGTCACAGAAGTTGAACATAAGACAAGTGAAAAAAAACACCACAAGTTAAAATGAAGTTTATAAAAACAAGAACAGTACAAAGAGAACACCAGGGTGGGAAGGTAAGGTTTTAGTGTATATTTTGGAGAGATACACTAGAATGCAACTGAAAGGTACAATAAGAAGCTGGACATGGTGGTGCACACCTGTAATTCTAGCACTCAAAAGACCAAGGAAGGGAAATCAGGAATTTGAAGCCAGTCTGGGCAACATAGAAAGAGCCTACTTCAGTATAAAACAAAACAAAAATAAATCAATTGACATTCCACAAATGACGAGCACTAGAGTTTGGAATTGATAATATACAAGACTCTGAAAAAAGTTAATCAATCAAACCATCAAAGCCCCGGGAGGTACTGTCCCTTTACAAACTTGCAAACACTAGAAATGTACTTCAGGTTGTTGAAAGGAAATAGCAAGTTTCAATACTTTCACCCATATGAAGTTGCTCATGCCCAAAGTGATGCCAAATATATATTTATTGAATTTTATGGGATGGCTTTATTCATTTTTGTGGAATGCATTTGCAGAGAATCAATTGTAAATTGCATATTTTAGTATGAATGATAGAACACTTTGACACTCTCTTGCGTTTTCCCAAGATGGACTAGAAATTCAGACTGTGAAGCTGTGTTTCAGGTTTCACTAAACAGAAAACTAAGGAGCAGGAGAGATGGAAAACAGATTCTGTTTCAGCACTGAAAAAGCAATTCAACTCGGGCTCCCCTCCAAGGCTGAGCATCCTCCCTTACCTTTTCCAGATGAAAACCTGTTCCTTTAAATCACTGACAAGTAGAGCACTGCCAAAATTCTTTTGTCATATGCCTATGGGAGTATCCCTTTTTTCTTTGTAATATTTTCATCCTTTAAAATACCAAGATTATTTAATCAATGAATTAGAAATAGTCAAGGAAAATGTGATTTTCAATTAAATTTATATGCCAAATATTGAGTTGCTAATAAGCTATTTTAGAGAGCTAATGAAATATGCAACTGAAGAAACATCTGTAATTGTATTATTGCTGGAACTGAGTTCAATAACGCAAAAGTTTTAGGCTTCCTTTTCCTCTAAACTATTTGACAAACTAATTTACCAATATTACAACTGGTGATTCAACACCACTTGAAAATTATCCTAGTTGCACCTACTCACCTTAATAAACCCCAAACAGATTAAAATCCATATCACATAGATATTAAACTTATTATGAAATAAATCTCAATTTAAAGGCCAGCAGGAGTTTTTAGGTCTTATTTTTCTCTTAATTGCATCTATTTCACTTCTGTCCAATTAGAAATCTAAATAAACCCCCTAAGGCTTCATGACAAAGAACTCCAGATGAGGAAGGGGCTAACTCTGGGCTTTAACCAGGAGTTTAGAGAAAATTAGGGGGGAAACCATGATATTTATGCAAAGAAATGGATAGTAAATGTGACATGACTGACTTGAAATCACTAGGAATAGAAACTACCGTAGGAATCTTAGGGACATCTAATATACCAGAGACACAGGTTTTATTGATGTTGCTCGTGTGTGTGTGTGTGTGTGTGTGTGTGTGTGTGTAGCATTTTGTATTTCACCAGCACCCATAGGACGATACTAAAAATAAATTGGCTTACAGAAATGGAAGAGTGAATCAGAAACCTGTACTTGGATCCTTTGGTCCCACAGGTGTCAATAGAAAATTTATGAAGATATTTCCACATGGCAGCTATATCTAATCACATTAAATTCATATTACTCTTGCAAGACTTGAATCAGTGCAGTTGTCATGGGTATCTGTAGATATACACGACCGTGTAGAATGTAGAAATGACTCTGGATTTCCGATCAAAAGATGAACATTCTAATTGAACTTTTGCCTGAAATGAGTATAATTTTGATCGAGTTATATTACTAGTGTCACCTCTGTTTCCAAGCATTCCTAGTTGGGTTTTCTGGAGCAAGATGTTAAGAAGATTTGGATATTTGTTGTATTTCTTGAAGATCAGTACTTGGTAAAGAAAGTGAGCTGAAGTGGGACTGAGCAGTGGAAAAGGTATAACATAAGGCAGATCCAACCTGGCTTTGACAAACCATTCTGGAAGCTCAGGGGGAAGCACATCACAATTACTCTTCAACTAGCCAACAGAGCTGGGCCTTTATCCCCTTTCTTGCTTGCTCAGTAGTATATGGGCTACCTCCCAACATAAGGAGGGTTGTCCTGTAAGACTCTTAGATAACGTCTTGGCTTTATGTATTGTTGACTAGACAGAGTCACTGTTTCCCTCTACAGAAAACTGAGCATGAACTGGAGAGTTGAAGCCTGTGACTAATTTCTTTGCCTCACTGTTTAGTGCCTGTGTTTTGAGAATGACTTCTAAATTAGCCATGAGATTTGGAGGTTTTTCCAGAGAATTGAGGATGTAGACGTTTACGATTTGACAAATACTTCAAGGAGATAAAATAAAACAATAGAAAAGACATATGTTAACATGTTGTTTCGTTACTCCCAAAGCCAAATTGAGCAGTTTTTTAATGGAGAAGTTTTAACCATGATACTTACCCATCATACTGAATTGCACATTTAATATTCACCCAGAAGTAAACACAGATAAGAAAGTTCCTTTGGATGAAGAAGCATAGTATGGAAAAAATAAGCTGGTTTACTTAAAATTGTTGGCATTTTATTTCAATGAATCATTTACATGTGCAAATTAACACTTATGAAATCTGAATCATTATTTTAAAACATCGTACAGGATTTGGTATGTACCAGGCACATTTTAAATGCTTTACATTTATTGAATCCTTTAACCACTGCCACTGTTCTGTGCCATAGAGAGCAGAATCTTTGCTTTCACACATGAGGGAAATGACACACTTACCTCTACTGTTTTTCAGAAACAAACCAGAAAATCAGGGAGTTTATCTGAAGAACCAGTGGTGAATAGAGATCAACCCATGAGACAGGACTTGGGATGGTGCATGCTTTGTGTAGACTGAGAAAGGCTCCCAAATGTAACAAGTGGGAAGACAAAGATTTGGAAACAGAAAAAGTCATCTAAATGCAAATCTTTATCTTTTACTGGTGTTTAACATGCATCACTCTTTCTAATAAGCAAAGCTGTGTTTCCTAACTCTATAGTTACAATATCTGTAGTTTCCTGATTGCATCTGTCCTTTTTATTCCAGCCTAAGCATCTGCTCAGTGTTTTACTTTCACAGTTTCTTGGATAGTCTTTTCATCTCTTTACTTATTAACTTAAATCCAGTGCCCCTTTCAAAAGCATTTTCAACATGTATATCTAAGACTGGATTTACTTTTCTTTTTACTCTTCAAAGTCATGGTGTTTGCACTGAAGTTTACTAAGCAAACCTTTGAATAAGGTGCTGCTATTTCTACTTTGTTTTGTTGTATTTGAGATTGAATGTCCTCTCTCATGATAGGCTAGCCCTTTGCCACTGAACCATATCCCTCATCACTTTATTGGTAGTTTTAGTTTTGAGACTGCTTTCACAAAGTTTCTTAGGCTAGCCTAAACTTACTCTGTAGCCTAGTCAGACCTTGAACTTGCAGCCTTCTTGCTTCAGCCTCCTGAGCAGATAAAATTACAAGCTTGTACTCCTAGGTGTTATTCCTATTTCAGATGAAGTGACAACCAGAGATCTTAAATTTTCTTCTCAAGTTGGATAGCTGGTCTAGAACATAAGATTCAACTATGATGATTTTAATCACTGCCTCTATTTTGTCTTGAGTTAGATTAAAAATTCCAAAGGAGAAAACATCATATTCCATACCTGCATATTTCCACAAACTTCCTAATATTTGGCAAAATAAGTAGAGTGCATTATAAAAGCAAATGTTGATTATCTGCTTTTCACTTTTATCTCAGTCCCTATTATCACCTCTGTTTTTCAGGTGAAGGAACTTCCTTTAGGGGATAATCAATATAGTCCATATCTATTTTTAATTTTAAGTCACTTTTGCAATGCAGATTTACTTTTAATATAAAGTTCAAGGTTTATTTTTGATTTCATTACACAAGATACATGAATATTTCATAAAGCTCCAAAGATTCCAGTAAACAAGTGTAAGATTCAGGTCCTCTATAAATAGAGCACATCTTTGGGCCTTTTTTGTGTGTGTTCCACCCAGTATATTTCCTATTAATCCCTTAAAGTCCAATGGAAGGAAGTATGCATGCATGCACAATTTATTAGAGTATATGTATATCTCAGTAGCATAGAGATCTGTGTTTATGTGTAAGTAGGTATGAATTTCTATTCGTTTTCTGAGTATATTTGGAGACATTTATAGAAACATGAATAAATGCATATATCAAAACAATGAACACAAAAATAAAATACATAAGTAATACAGAAGCCACAAATATTCTGTATAAACAGGTGGCTTGGAGTCTTTGTATTTGTTCATATTTCTATGACAGAATCCCACAGAGCAGGTAGAGTAAGCTACTGGAATGTGTTCCTCACAGTTCTGAAGGCTGGGATGCCCAGAATCTAGGTACTGGCAGACCTGACCTCTGCTGAGGGCCCTTGTCCTCATTTACAGATGGCTGTCTTTTGCTTCTCTGTTAGTGTACTGAAACACTAGCCAGGATACTATGTCATTTTGTTTGTTCCTATAGCTAGAATAAATGAGTTTGGGGATGAAGAAGTAGAATGTGGAATCAAATTCTTCACCTTTCACCTAATAACCTGCCTGTGGATTATTTGTATTTATTTCCACAATTTATACTCCACTGGTTTGAAATTCTTATTCTAGCGGGGAAAAAAGTTTCACTGGGGCACACAACAACAGTGTTATCTAGCTTTCCTGCTTGTGAAGTTGAAAATACAAACAGGTGATTGTATTTGGTGGAGCGACTGATCGTGTTTGCAGAATGAAAGTGAATCACTAGGACCATAACACACTTATCTCAGAAGTCCCGAAGTCTAATGACAGAATTTAATACAAAGTTCAGTGGCCCCTACACAACTCCATATATTTAATAAATATATTACATATATATGTCATCCACTGAAGATATAGTTTTTTAGCAATGAAGATATGAAGATTTAGGTTAGCAACATGATACTAATGGCAAAGGACATCTTAGATTTATTGTAGAAGAAAGAACTTATACAGCCAACCATAACATTGTAACCAGATACAACAAAAGAACTGCACCATCTATGCACATGACTGATGTAAATGTAGGTGTACACAAGACATATGTGCATGTATATGTTTGTGTCTCCATACTCATTTTCTTTATTATTTTATTTAAGTCATAGTGATGATATTTTGAAAGGTACCCTTCAGATTAGAGTATTCTAGGGTGATCATAACTACAACAGAGAAATAATGAACATCACTAGTTACATATGAACTACTATCGCTAGAGATAGACATGACACGTGGCAGTTTGGAATTTGAACCTTCTTTTGTAGGGAGAAGGCAAGAGTCATAACATTTATATAAATGATACTTACAAGTTGTTATATGGAAGAAAAATCTGTTGCTGTTTGAATGGAAGCTCAGCTATATATACAGGCCTGCTCAGGATGAACTGTGTTTCAAATCCAGTCTGTACTCTAGTTGTTTCTTGTGGGTTAGACACAAGAGAATTATTGTTATAAGGAGGAGAAGAGTAGCTGTGATGATCCACAGGATATTCTCACAAAGTCAGACTACTAACATTGTCTCATGCACAGAAATGGGAGGATCAGGAGACTCATTAGATACTGAAGAGACTTTCACAAGACCTCTATGAGATCCCACTCCTTCCTAGTATTACATAGGAGGCAAATGGAACTTTTACACAATATCTCTGTCTACTAGTTGCCAAAGGGACTTCCAGGGGCATAGCTACCTATGAGCTGCCCATGTGCCTGTGACTGCTATAAACCCCTGAATAACTACACTGTAAGAAGCTTGTTCCTGAGCATTATCCCAGCTGATGGTGTTTCACTCAATCAACAGCAGTTGGTTTACATCTGAAACTTTTGCATTCATTTCCAGTGCAAAAGTGCCTACAGAGAGCTTTAACAAAGATATGGGAGGGACCTGATCCCTAGAGGCCTCAGCCCCAGTTCCACATAATTTACCCTCCCCCCAAGTGCAAGAAAGGCTGTGCATACCACACCCTTCCCAGGGACCTCAGTTTGAACTCACAGTCTCCTTCTCTGAACCCCTAGTGTGTCAGTATTAGCCATATAGGTATTATTCAGGTTTCTGTTTAAAAAATTACTCAACGGGGTGTGTATTTGTATAGAGTTGTTCTGTTGTTTGTTTGATTGTTTGGTTGGTTGTTTAAAGAATTGGCCTGTGAGACTGAGGAGGCATGATCAATTCAATACATGATGAAATTAGAGAAGAACTGCAATTTGGTTCTTGGCAGAATTTCTTCCCGAAGGCCCGTTATTCTCATCAGGTCTTCAGCTAACTGGACAAGGCTTGTCCACTAGACAGAGAGTGATCTACTTCATGCACTACTTGTCTAGTCCGGTTGGGCAGCTGTAATGAAGTACCCATAGACTGTAGCTTCTAAACAACAGAAATTTATCTCTCCTAGTTCTAAGGCTTGGCAAATCCAAGCAAGATTTGGTGTCAATAAATTAAAATCTCAGGTAAAGCACTGTTTTCTCACTGATGGCTGTCTTTTCCTTGAGTCCCAAATTACTTGGGAATCTCCTGTGAACTTCTAGGTATTGTCAACACCTGATATTATTTCTTTGTCCAAAGGTTTTGAATTTGGGTGTCTGGTACCCTTGTCTGAACTTCTGATGGTTGAAAACCACAAGACCTTTTATTGCCCCAGACCAGGGGCTGCTCATTGATTTCTGCAGTTATTACTTAACTTAGTGTTCTTTGTTTTACTTTTCCATTACACAAATCTAATAAATCTCCCATGTCAAATTCTCCATATTAAAATGGTAGCTTGGAAAAATGGCTCAGCAGCTAAGAGCATTTACTACTTACTAGAGGACCTGAGTTTGATTCTCAGTGCCCACACTGGGGTACTCACAACCACCTCTATGGGAATATGAAGGCTTCTTCTGGACTCCATGTGTATATGCACTCACACCTGCACAAACACACATATACACATATACACATAGTTAAAATAAGAATAAATATTTTTAAAAGCTTATGTCTCTCCTCTTTTACTGATCAAATCATGTTGAGTGCATGCATAGGTCAGTTTTTATTTATTTCTGTCTTTCAAAGGTGTTTTAAATACTGTTGTGTTTTATTTCAATGATGTCCTAGTTGAATAAGAAAGTATACAATCATGCTAAAAAGGGGCTGGAGAGATGGCTCAGCGGTTAAGAGAACTGACTGCTCTTGCAGAGGATCCGGGTTCGATTCCCAGAACCCACATGGTGGCTACAAACTATCCTTAACTCCAGTTCCAGGAGATTCCGAAGCCCCCTTCTGACCTCTGTGGCATTGCACAACACGGGTGCACTTACATACATGCAGGCAATACACTCACACACATAAAATAAAGATAATAAATAAAATATTTAAAAAAATTTATCGTGCTAAAAATAAAAATATAGTGCACTAGAAATCAGGACATTTGGAATCTAGTCCTGAAAAGATTAAGATGTAACTTT
>NW_008350535.1:1213840-1216893 GCF_000622305.1 Nannospalax galili
TATATATATATATATATGATAATTTTAATGTGCATACAGCTATAAATAAAAGCTAGTTGCCTACATTGACTGACTCTTCCTCTGTTCATATAACAATTCATTTAGTCTTTATGGTACTCTTATGAGGCAAGTACTGTCATTCTCATTTTGGGTTGGGGCAGACACAAGAGAGTTAAACAGCTTGTTTGGAGAGAGATAGAAAATGTGGTCATACACTCGCATCTTGCCTAATATCCTAAATTATACCATAATTGTAAGTTTTAAGATCAATAAAACTAATTTCAGAAGAAGTAAAATTGCTACATAAATTTGATGAGGGAAATATTTTTCTTAATCTTTGTTAAAAAACATTTGAATTGCTCTTTTTCAGAATTATAAGGAAAGCTTTCCTGTTGTATGTCCATTTCTTAGAAAGCTTCATCCCAAGTCAACCTAAACTGAACAATAAGAGATTCATATTCCTGAATACAAACCTTGGTCTCAGAAACATGCATTTAAAATACAGTCACTGTGATTTTATCTCATCCTGAACTTCGCAACTGACTATTTTTACAATTTGGAAAGTATTGGGAAACTGTGGAACACTAAACACAGGATACTCACTTGCTAAGACTGTAACAGATATCACAGGCTAAATAGCTTAAAAACGGAATATGGTTTCTTCTCAGTCTGGAGATTAAAATGATAATATCAAGGTACCAAGAGTCTTGGTGTCTTTTGAGTTCCCTTTCCTTGGTTCCAGATGACTGCTTTCTCTTGAGCCCTCACAGGCCCCACGGGGTCTATGTTCCAAGTGTCTCAATTTTCTTCTTGTAAGATCAATATTCACACTGGACTAGGATATCCTATTTTAATTTGATTATACCTTTACAGAGTCTGTCTCCAAAGATTGGTATATAGATAACACTAAGTAAATGTTCACAAAGGGAAAGGGAAAATCAATGAAAAATGATGATTTGATTAAAGGCACTTCCATTTAATTTTTTGTACTGTGAAGACTTACTCTTTTATAAAAGACTCCTTATCTACTCTGAATGATTGAAATTCCCAAATGATAGCATAAACATTTAATTGAGATATTTCCAAAAATTAGTAATTATGCATACCCTATGTATTAATTACTTTCCTGTTGCTGTGATAGAAACACCATGACCAAAGGAATTTATAAACAAAAAGTTTGAGTTTATGGTTCCAGGGGAATTACAGTCTGTCACGGCGGGGAGGCAGGGTGGCAGGGGTGGCTGGAGCAGGAGCAGAAAGCAGAGGCTCACATCTTCATGCAGGCACAGGAAGAAAAGAGCAACTGGAGATTCTTCAAGGCTTAAGAACTCTCCAAGCCCACCCCACGGTGATGTGCTTCCTCTAGCATGGCCACACCTTCTAAGACCTCCCAAAACAGCACCAACAACTGAGGACAAAATGTCCAAACACTTAGAGCCCATGGGGGACATTCTTGTTCAAACCACCACACCTCATTTAAATGTCAATGTCTAATTCAAAAGTGGATGCTTATAAACAGAGAAGAGAACTTAGACAACATATGGGCCAAGAATGTACCTTTCATTCCTTATTTACCATATTTCACTTGAAAGAAAGAAAAATGATGATGCTCTGAGCCTGCTTGCTTGCTCCCATGCATAAGCTCTGTGTTGGACAAAAAGATGATCTAAAATATGAACTTCTATCATGTTTCAGCTTAGGACTTTATAGCACTGATAGAAATTAACTCTAGTATGTGTTTCACATTTTACTAAAGCCTGTAGTTGTCTACTTTTATTGAAAGCACTCATGTAGTATTTAACCTTTGTTATGCAGTTCATTCCAAAATCACTCTCCAAGCTAACCAGACAGCCTGTCTATTTGAGTGCTTAAAAGTTTGTTTCTGGAATTGTCTGAATCATTTAAAATTAAGGTTCAGGATCATGAAATCATGCATGAAAATCTATATACTTTTTGAGGTTGTGACAAGAGAGAAAAGGGGGGATGAATATGATTAAAATATGTTATCTACACATATGAAATATCATGAACTACTGTCACATACAATTATTGTATGATAATAACATACTTTTAAAATCTCATATTCACTTTGAACATATAAAGGTAATATGGGTATGTTTTAAAATTTATATGATTTCCTTCATATAAATAAAACATCTCACTCTTTTGCCATGCATGCAAGTATCTGTTGAATGAATGCAGATATGTAAAGCCCTCGAAATTTTTAGTTTCAGTTATAAAACTGTTTTCCTATTTGTTTCCTAGGATAACTTTAACAGTTTATTTAAAATTAAAATTCTTCCAGCTCTAAGACCTGAATTATGGATGTGGTTGGGCTTGTCTTATTTAGAGTCATCTGAAAGGAGATCTAGCTGGCAGTGGGAAGTGGCATGGTAAAAGGAGAGAGCACAAACCATGCCCTACTCTGTATATTAAAAGCATGATGTCTCACTATTAAAACATAAAGAAAAGAGAGAGAGAGGAAGTGTAAACACCCATCTGTCTTAAAATAAAGAACATTGTTATCATGAGTTATACTCCTTTTCCAGTCCACGATTTTAAACTACATTTTGAGAGCAATTAACAAAATAGCATTTGATAGCTTTCCTTCAGCATTGATTATGCCCAAACTGGATTTGTAATCTATTACTTATACTGGTATTGAGCTGTTCTCTGCAATATACATCCCAGTCTAGAATTTTGTCCAGTCTAATTCTGCTAGAACTCTCTGAATAATAATACTAATGTTAGCCTTCTCCCTTAGGAAACATCTAATGGATTGTCCAAGTTTTGGGTTATAAACAGCAAGGTTTCCTTCCTCCTTGCACACCTAAAAATGAAAATGTATTAGTTTCAGGAAAATGCTAATTAAATAGCAAGTAGAGCACCATTATCATGTGCATCAGAATATAAAACATTGAAAAGGCTGATAATTCTAAGAATTTATGAGAATATAGAATGATTGAAAATTTTCATTCAGTGTGATGAGATTACAACTGAGAAAATAATTCTGGAAATTCTTGGAAATTCTATTTCTACGTACGCTTCCAATG
>NW_008350535.1:1217998-1218460 GCF_000622305.1 Nannospalax galili
TCCTATTACCATTCTCCTTTCTCTTTTAAAAATATTTTATTTATTATTTTTATTTAAATTTATGTGTATGAGTTTATTGCCTGCATGTATGTAAATGCACCCCCATCATGCAATACCTGTGGAGGTGAGAAGAGGGCGTTGGATGCCCTGAAACTTGAGTTATTGACTGTTGTTAGCCATCATGTGGGTACTGGGAACTGAACCCAGGTCCTCTGCAAAAGCAGCCTGTGCTCTTAACTGCTGAATCATCTCTCCAGCCCTTCCTTCTTTCTCTTAAATGATATTTACCTGGAAGAAAATATTGTCGGATTAATAGGAAAACTAATGTGAAATATGTCAGTCTTTGACCAGCTTCAACTCCTCCTGTCAGTGTCTTTAGGTTTAGGCATAGATGTAGTGTTGCTTAGAGAGATTAAATTCAAATTCTCTGGACATCAAGGCCAAAGTAGTGTTGGAACCTCA
>NW_008350535.1:1218549-1218787 GCF_000622305.1 Nannospalax galili
AATCATTATTACTTTATTTGGAAATATTCCAATAACAAGCTAATAAATATGAAATGGTAAATTTACTTAATGCAAAATTAAAAAGCACTACTACTTCTTACATAAAGAGGATGAATTTCACAGATTGTTAAGTGAGAAAACCCATAGATTGATATGGATAAACTTTGATTCCTTTCTATGTCAAAAAAAGACAAAGGAATATATGAATGTTGAAAAAATAATGGCCATTTTTGTGAAG
>NW_008350535.1:1219357-1224512 GCF_000622305.1 Nannospalax galili
TGTCAGATCCCCTGGAACTGGAGTTACGGACAGTTGTTAGCTGCCGTGTGGGTGCTGGGATTCGAACCCGGGTCTTCTGCAAGAACATTCAGTGTTCTTAACTGCTGAGCCATCTCTCCAGCCCCTCTGAAAAAAATTTTTTAAATGCTTTGCTTATTTTTTGTGTATGAGTATATTGCATGTATGTAAGTGCACCCGTGTCATGCAATAGCCACGAAGTCGGAAGAGAATTGTTGTAGCCATCATGTGGGTACTGGGAACTGAACCCAGGTCCTCTGCAAAAGCAGCCTGTGCTCTTAACTGCTGAATCATCTCTCCAGCCCTTCCTTCTTTCTCTTAAATGATATTTACCTGGAAGAAAATATTGTCGGATTAATAGGAAAACTAATGTGAAATATGTCAGTCTTTGACCAGCTTCAACTCCTCCTGTCAGTGTCTTTAGGTTTAGGCATAGATGTAGTGTTGCTTAGAGAGATTAAATTCAAATTCTCTGGAGATCAAGGCCAAAGTAGTGTTGGAACCTTTCCTTCTTTCTCTTAAATGATATTTACCTGGAAGAAAATATTGTCGGATTAATAGGAAAACTAATGTGAAATATGTCAGTCTTTGACCAGCTTCAACTCCTCCTGTCAGTGTCTTTAGGTTTAGGCATAGATGTAGTGTTGCTTAGAGAGATTAAATTCAAATTCTCTGGAGATCAAGGCCAAAGTAGTGTTGGAACCTCAGAAAGCATTTTTAGGTATAGAAGTCTGCAAAAATCTTTTTCAAGGATTTAGTTATTGCTATAGTATCATATAAGTCTTCCCATGGGACTAGATCAAAGATCATTTGAGAAATGAATATGTATAAAGATATGCATATTGCAATATTGCAATGTAACTCATTATTCCTTGTGTTTATAATAATTATTAAGTAATCGCAAACAGAGGGGAAAGAGAGGAAGAAGAACAAGGTGGTTTAGAGCCTGGACTTGGAGTAAAACTTTCCAGGACTGAAACCTGTCCAGATTTCTCATCCTCTCTGTCAGTCAGTTCATCATCTGTGACATTGACACCCATTAGGTAGCTTTATCCAAATGTTTGCATCATTCAGCTTTCCACCATTGAAGCAAAGAAGCAGAAACAATAAGCTTCTAGGATGAACGATCTATATGCCTGTTGAGAGGCAAATTTGCGTCCACAATTGCCCTTCGGTTCATCCAATGGTGTCTGGTTAACCTACTAAGAGTTCCGTCCTTGAAAGAGACTGACTCCCCCTCCCAGCAGCCATTAGTTACCAATAGTTCCTCAGTTAGGTTGGTATTTCTTACCCACTTCTCCATATCTATGATAGGATTTCTGTTTGCCTTGAGCTTACATCGGATTTGTGCACAGTCACCATTGCTAAGTTGATATGGGTAACATCCCAGCTGTCTGGAAAACTGTTTCCTTGCAGTCATTCACCACCTCAGCTCTTAAAATATTTATCCCTCCTCTTCCACAATGACCCCTGAGCCTTGGGAGGCAGAAATTTGTTGTAGGTGTCCAATTCAAGGATATGCACTCTGCAGTCTCTGTACATTGGCAGGTTGAGGGTTTCTCTGTTAATGACCATCTGCTGCATAAAGGAGCATCTCTGGTGAGAGCTGAGGTTGTGGTAATATAAATAGGGAAAGGGGAAGAGACTAGGAAGGATTCCTTTGTTTCTGAACCTGTGTTAAGGAAGCTCATCAGAACAGTAGTGCATGATAGCTTGGAAAGAGAGAGGAAGGAACTAGCATCCCAGTATCTC
This sequence comes from Nannospalax galili, assembly GCF_000622305.1. Lineage (NCBI taxonomy): Eukaryota > Metazoa > Chordata > Mammalia > Rodentia > Spalacidae > Nannospalax > Nannospalax galili. The sequence continues at coordinate 1,221,128 of NW_008350535.1, forward strand.
CCCATTGACCTGATTTCCTCCTACTAGGGCCCCCTGATTCAGTTTTCGCCACACCTCAATTGTACCACAGACTGGCTGCCAAGCCTAGAACACATGAGTCTCTAGGAGACATTTATCTGAGCTACAGTAATGATAAAGTAAATCTGTTATTTCAGAAGAGAAACTCTTGGCCCTATCTTTACTTTTTAATTAAAATAAGTGAGTAAAATTAAATTAACTAAATAAAATAAACAAAAGAGAAATAACTAAACCTACCACTGGTGATGCCTTTAAATTTCTTACCATGTTTTCTCTTATTGCTGCTTATTCTAAGAAGCATTCATGCTCACCTCTCTGAATGTGTTGCACTGTACTTTCAGAGATGTTTGGTCCACATTTTAGATGTGCACCTGCCTCCTTCCTTAGCTTATGCTCTCTCTTCACTTGTCATGCTTGTGTTTCTCATATTTGCTCAAATTCACTTGTCCAAAGTCCAACCAGACTTGAACACATGGCTTAAATGCACTGATTTCTTTGATTACTCTCTAAAACGGAATGTTACATCTTTTTTCCTTCTCTGAAATTACAAACTGTGATAACTTTTATAGTTTCTAAGTGTTTTCCATTCTATGTGATAGCTTCAGTGTATGACACTCCTAGACGACCTGCAGAGATGTGCAAATCTCTCTGTACTCCGTGCATCAGGAATCATTCTTGTATAGTAGAGCATCAAATATATGTCAAAAAGACTAAGGAGTTTTCACCTTAAAAACATTTAAAAACAAAAGATAGCCAGAGGTTCACACCAAGATGTCTTTCTTCTATCACTTCTCTGCCTTATTTTTTTAAGACAGGATCTCTCAGTGACCCTGGCACTCACTGTTTCTGCCAAATTGGCTGGCCAGTGAACCCCAGGGTCTGCCTGTCTTTGTTCCTCAGAACTAGGGTTACAGGAACATGCCACTGTACCTGGCTTTTTATGTAGGTCCTGGAAATCTGAACTCTGGTCCTCACATGCTGCAGGTACTGAATCTATTGAGCCACCTCCTCAGACTCTTTCTTTTTGACATTTTCTATAAGTCTAATAAAGCAACATTATAATTATAAAAGCTCAATGTTATAACAGTTATAACAGATTCTTATACTGAAATCAAATTACTTTAGCTTAGAATTTTAAAAAATGTCATGCCATCATTGAAAAAAATTAAACTTAAATAGATTCAAATCTGTTAAACAAATTTATTATTGACATTGAATTTAGAATCATTGTAGTAAGACAGCATAGAAGATCTTCCTTTCTTCCTTTCTTAATATAACTGTGATAACTAGTTTGTAATAAGGATGAGAATATTAGCTTTAATAAATAACACCCCTTCAGAGGAGGACACGATAAGAATAGGAGGTAGGAATTGGCCAGGCAGTTAGGGTAAAAAGACCCCAATGAAAAACAGCCAGTTTCTTGGCTAAAAGGCAAAATGTCCTTGGGCCTCTAAGCACCATGCTCTGTTCCAAATGCCAAAAATGTCAAAAGTATTTTGGAGCTTGTCTCTAATCTTTAAAAGATTGGGAGACAGGTTTTAGGGAGGTGTTGGAGGGGAGGGAGTAGGCATGGATTTGACCAAAACACCTTATATACATGTATGAAATTTCCAATGAACTTTTTGTAAAAGTTAAAGAAAAAGAAATCTTAAGTATAAAGGAACAATGAATAAGTAATTTGAAGATTTAAAGGGAAAATATCTCTCATTTTAAGAAAACAATTGGAATTAAATTTAATTGATCTTCCAAGATTTATTTCTAAGGTATTCTGTATTTATTTATTGTTTATTTATTCTTAATGCATTATTTTAAAGTATCACCCCCCACCTCCCATGAGGTTAACAAGCTGGCTGGATCACCTTTGCTGTGCTTTTCAAATATATATTGGAAACTTCCCTCAAACTCCTTGAGAGGTACACATGCATGGCATTTGTTCTCTTATAGAATGTGTTGATTCTCTGACATACTTCATTTATCTACATTTTTCTAGGATAGTATTATTGTGCAGTTGACTTTATTAAGATGAATTTTAATTTATTTGTGTTTTTTTCCTATTATGTCCCTATAAGATGTCTGTTGAAGGAAAACGCACTTGATTTGCTATGTGTCTACAGAAAAAAAAAGTCAATAATAACAAAAGGGAAACAGGAGTTGTTTGCTCAGTGCGCAGTGTCTGTCTGTCAACTCGCACCATTTGGCGTTTAGGGAGGAATTAACTTATGAACTTATCTATCTTTATTTAGTTGAACTATTTATCTTAACATAGTTTGGGAACGATAAGAGAGAGATAGAGAGAGAGACAGAGAGAGAGAGAGAGAGAGAGTTGAAATTCAAATCATATAAAACCAAATCTACTAATTCAACACCTACGTAATCAAGTTGTTCACAGAATTGCAAATTACAATAGTTATGTGTGAGTAACAGATGGGTGAAATTAAAATGTTCAACAGTCTCAGTGTGTTATGGGGTGCCTGAAGGCCAGGGATATAGTAATAAGTATAACAGGTCTGGGTGATCCACTGGAGGGGAAAAGGCACTTATTTTCTGTTTATTGCAAAACATTGAGGGAAAAAATTTTTAAATGCAGTAGTATTTTTCTTTTTATGGTATAAAGTTAAAATATGCTTAATTTTACCTTTAATTTTAAAAAGTAATAACTGAAAAATACAGAGGAAAATTACTAAATCTGTAAAGTTTGTACTGTATTTTTCTTTTTTCTGCACATTTTTTATTGAAATTTGTGTACTTTATTCAGAACATCTTAATCATCTTTATACCCCCTTTCCCGTTGGAACTCATCCATAGCACCCCTGCCCCCCACACACTGTAATTCATTCATTCTGTCATTTCTGTTAAGGCCTATTGTGTCAAATTAGTGTTCCCAGATGCCCATCAGTGCAAGTTCATCCACTGAGGTCTAGTCAGTCTATCTAGAGTCTCCCCACCCCCACCCCTGCCTTTAAGAAGATCAGTTCTTCCTCACCCAGCAGTAATCAGCTGTCAATAATTCTTTAACTAAGACTGGGGCCTGCTGTTCATTCCACAGTTCTGTGCTGGGTTTTAGTCTGCTTGGGTTTGCATGGGTCTTGTGCATGTGAAAACCATTGCTTCAGGTTTACATGAGCAAGGTCCCAGGAATTTGTAGGACTCTCTCTCCATATGGTCATGGACCTCTTCCCAGCCCCTTACATCTTTCTGCCCCCTCTTCCACAATGGTCCCTGAGCCCAGAATGGATGAATTATTACAATTTTTACTTTTTCTTATTTTGAGTCATCATTTGAGGTTCTAGGACTGCACAAATTCTTCGTGAATATCACATTGTTGCTGATCCTTAAAATTCAGCATATTGCTCTTGGAATGATGGTA
>NW_008350535.1:1224792-1233382 GCF_000622305.1 Nannospalax galili
AAATTTATTATTGACATTGAATTTAGAATCATTGTAGTAAGACAGCATAGAAGATCTTCCTTTCTTCCTTTCTTAATATAACTGTGATAACTAGTTTGTAATAAGGATGAGAATATTAGCTTTAATAAATAACACCCCTTCAGAGGAGGACACGATAAGAATAGGAGGTAGGAATTGGCCAGGCAGTTAGGGTAAAAAGACCCCAATGAAAAACAGCCAGTTTCTTGGCTAAAAGGCAAAATGTCCTTGGGCCTCTAAGCACCATGCTCTGTTCCAAATGCCAAAAATGTCAAAAGTATTTTGGAGCTTGTCTCTAATCTTTAAAAGATTTTAGGGTTACCTCTTCAGAGGTAGAAATGTTAGAGTAGCCAAAAGCCCCATAAAAATAAATAAATGAAAGAAGAAAAAAAGAAAAAGAAAAAGTGATGGGGAGATATGGGAGGTGTTGGAGGGGAGGGGGTAGGCATGGATTTGACCAAAACACCTTATATACATGCATGAAATTCTCAATAAAGTTTTTGGAAAATTGAAAAAGAAAAGGATGACAGGAAACATGTCTGTACATTTTAGACTTCTTTTTAAAACTATTTGTCCATCCATGGTTGGATCTATGGGTGCAGAACCTTATGCAAAGGACCAACTGTAGGAAGCACATGACAGTTATGCAGATGATATTTTTAGACGGAATGGGCTGTCTTCAGCCAGGCTTGTTTAACTGCCCTTTGGTCCTTTGGCATATGGTTTTCACAGAAGTTCTCAGAATTTAAGACAACACAAATGTAAATATGCCTTGGAGTTGTATTTAATTTCATTCATAGATTAATTATTATACATTCAGTCAATAGAGTGTAAATCCCAGATGTTTAGAGGATTCCTAAATTGTATTCTAATAAAGTTATGGTCTCATCTGCAATTGATCTGTAATGGATAAGCAATCATGGGGGCTTTGCGGCAATGTGAATTATGCACTTGGATGCCAGCAAAGCAGGGCTGATGTATGATCCAAGCCTTATTGTTCCTCCCAGTGACCATTTCTCCCTCTATTTATCTAGGCATTAGGTGCGGGGGTGACAATGCAACCAGGAACCACTTGGTTTGGAAGTGCTCAAGCAAAATGAATACCAAACAAGCTCTGTGAGGCATCCTGCAGGGACTGCTAAGTCAGATCAGCTAAGTAAAATTCGTATGTCTGGCCTTTCGATGATATCTGCTAGCCATCATTGAATTAGATATTTATATTTATTTATTTATATTTATATTTATGTCTTTAGAAAACCTACTCTTTCTTTCTTTCCTTCTTTCCTTCCTTCCTTCCTTTCTTCCTTCCTTCTTCCCTCCCTTCTCCCTGGAAAGGGCACTTATTTTCTGTTTATTGCAAAACATTGAGGGAAAAAATTTTTAAATGCAGTAGTATTTTTCTTTTTATGGTATAAAGTTAAAATATGCTTAATTTTACCTTTAATTTTAAAAAGTAATAACTGAAAAATACAGAGGAAAATTACTAAATCTGTAAAGTTTGTACTGTATTTTTCTTTTTTCTGCACATTTTTTATTGAAATTTGTGTACTTTATTCAGAACATCTTAATCATCTTTATACCCCCTTTCCCGTTGGAACTCATCCATAGCACCCCTGCCCCCCACACACTGTAATTCATTCATTCTGTCATTTCTGTTAAGGCCTATTGTGTCAAATTAGTGTTCCCAGATGCCCATCAGTGCAAGTTCATCCACTGAGGTCTAGTCAGTCTATCTAGAGTCTCCCCACCCCCACCCCTGCCTTTAAGAAGATCAGTTCTTCCTCACCCAGCAGTAATCAGCTGTCAATAATTCTTTAACTAAGACTGGGGCCTGCTGTTCATTCCACAGTTCTGTGCTGGGTTTTAGTCTGCTTGGGTTTGCATGGGTCTTGTGCATGTGAAAACCATTGCTTCAGGTTTACATGAGCAAGGTCCCAGGAATTTGTAGGACTCTCTCTCCATATGGTCATGGACCTCTTCCCAGCCCCTTACATCTTTCTGCCCCCTCTTCCACAATGGTCCCTGAGCCCAGAATGGATGAATTATTACAATTTTTACTTTTTCTTATTTTGAGTCATCATTTGAGGTTCTAGGACTGCACAAATTCTTCGTGAATATCACATTGTTGCTGATCCTTAAAATTCAGCATATTGCTCTTGGAATGATGGTAAAAACATAGAATGAACAGGTGCTTTCAGATGTGCCTAATTTCTTTTGAGATGATGGTTTAAATCTTTCCTGGCACAGATACATAAATACCTAATTATTACATCTTGAGAGAATGCTAAGTTTTATACAAAAGTAAGAGTCAAAATAAACTCTTCAAATCACATAGGAGTGTTCTCCATTTCTACATGTGCTATCTATACACCACACATTGCTGGCTACTTCTTATTCAAATTCCAATCTGGTATTTTAAGCTGATATAGACTCTGTTTGCACTAGGCAGAAATGGGACATGTGGGAACCATGCCTATGAAAAAAGTTCTTTGGTATAATTCAATTGAACATGCTGAATTTCTCAAATTATATTTCTTTTGCAAATTTTATGATTTTGAGAGTTTACCGTTTTACTTGCTAAATTATACCACCTCAATTACAAAATTTCATTGAAACTTTTTTACTTTTTATAAGTTTGGGATTTAAGGTGCTTTTCATATCTTTCAGATTATACTACTTACATATTGTTCAGATTACACTACTTAGTAAACTATTAAGTCTTCAAAATTCACCCTTGAAATACAGAACCTGGTTATCCTTAAGACTTATTTTTGGCTCTTGGAATGTGACTCAGTGGGAATACATCACCTACTATGCACACAACCAAGGTATTCCTAATACCACACATGCACACACAAAAAAGATAGACTTATTTAAGAAGACAATCCCATAGCTGATTTCACTTCCTGTGAAGCCCTGAAACACAGGAAATGCATGCCAGGGGCTCAGAGTATAGACATCCCAGTTCCAGGAGTCTTCCAAGGACGACATAGTAAGAAGCAGTACAGGAGTAGGAGTAGAAACCTAGTTCAAGACTACTGTTAGCTAAGCCTTTTGAGGCACAACTCTTCAGGAATCTGGAGCATTCAGTACAGCAAACAGAGCATCCTACAGTGAAGATAGGATTCAGAAGACTAAAGACACACATGTCATTGGACACGGAAGCTAAGGCTGAAACATACAGGAAAAAGGGACGAAGGAACCTCCATGAAACATGACAACACCTTTTCTGGCATCTCTCACCAACCAGGAGAGTTCTTAACATTGAGTGTATCTAGAAGGTGAATCAGTAATGGTACATTGATTTACAAAGGATTGAAGCTAACTCCATGTTTCCAGGTGGTATAGGGTGTTCACAATGGGAAGGAAAGTAGATTGTGGCCTCAGAATTGACTATTTCCTAAATGATCTAAGAGCCACAAAGTGCTTCTATTTTCTGAATGTCCTCTCTGCTTAAAATCCAGTATGGGGTGATTTTTGCATGTGATTGTCTCACTTTAATTTAATTGTTCTGAAAATCTTTCTAAGAATACTGATATTTTATTCATTATCCTCACTTGAATGCAAAAAAGTTCAGTCATGAAGAGTTAATGACTTACCTAGAGTACATACTATCTGGGAGGAAGACCTGCCTTGAAATTGAACTGAACATTGAAATTGAGCATAATTTTCAGTGTAAAGCTTAAAGTGTTTTGTAGTTTATTTCCTTTTAGATGAATTACTTATTTTATCTTGTTTATTATTGTGTTATCAGTCTTTTCGTTAATGAAGGAGTTACTCTTACCTTCTTTACTGATTTTTCTTTCTTACTCAGCAACTCTTGTCAGGTCAAACCTCTTTTTCTAACTTCTCATAGCATAGGTTTTAAACAAACAAATACTTGAACATTTCTCTTGCAGTTAAATCTATCTCTTCATGTCTTTGTTAGTCACTAGTACCTCTGGATTCCTGGCCACAAGCATACGACAAAAGCAATATCGCCTCACTGGTTGTGTGTCAATATACTTTCTTGACTAAAAGGAAAAGCCTTTTGTTTTAGAAATGGTTATAACCTTGCCATAGTTTAACCCCCTGTAGGAGAAATAAACAGTAGCAACTTCATATCTGAAACAACATAATTTCTCATGAGTTCATGATATAGGAGAAAAGATAGTATCTATTAAGATACAGTTCTTACAGACATCCACCTGTAAGTGCCCCACAGATGGGAAAACAAAATACTCTGCAGATTATGAAAAATAATGTGTTTTCTTTTTGCTTCTCATTGCTGATTTGCAGTTATTAGTTAATCTACAAACACCAAATAAGAAAAAGAACAATAAACAACAAATAAAATGATTCTAAGCACAGTTTTTTCAGATGACCGTTGTATGCAAGATGAGAACCTTAAATGCGGCTGAGAGACAAAACATCCACATTTGTGAAGTAAAGTAGTACAGTGCAGGAAATACAAGTTTTTTCTCATTGAGTCTTTAGTATCCCATCTCCATTAAGTTCCAACATGCAGTATTTCCACAATTAATGCTCCTCTTCACATTGGGGCCCACTTCTTAACATTTTAGTTCAATGGAAGTACATAAAGTGATGTGTTAAGATGCCAAGCTGACATAGGGTAGAGTTGTAATAATATTGTCATCTTGTCAAAATGTAGAATTTCCTAGAAGAAAAGCTTCCTCTGGACATGTCTGTGAGGACTTATCTAAATTAGGGTAACTGAGGTGGGACGATCTACTTTGAGTGTGTGTGGCATCATTCCATGGGCTAGTGTCCTGGAATGAATAGAAAGGATAATGGCAGCTGAACACCAGCATTCCTCCCTGTCTGTTTCCTGACCACAGATGCAGTGTGACCAGATGCTTATGATCCTGCCACCATGACTTTCTCACCAAGATAGACTCTACCCACAAATTGTGAACCCAAATAAGCCTTTCCTTCTTTGTGTTGCTTTACCTCAAGTATTTTGCCACAATAATAATAATAATATTAATAATAATAATAATAATCACTGGACGAGGTGGCAGTAGACAGGTAGATCCCTGGACCTCATTGGCCAGTTGGTCTAGCAAAATCAATGCCCCAGTAAAAAGATTGGTTGCCAAGGGTTGAGGGAAATGGTAGAACACAGATGATTTTAGGGCCACAATACTGCTCTGTCAAATAGTGAAACAGTGAGATCATGCCATAATTACATGTGTCCAGACAAATAGATCATATACTGAGAATGAACACTGTCAGCTATGCACATTGCATATTAATGTCTCAGTGTAGGGTCATTGATTACAACATATGTATTACTCTAGATAAGATGTGACAAGTGGAGAAGGCATATATGTACAGAAGGAGATACACAGGAAATTTCTATACCTTCAAATTTGATGTGCATAAAGAAGTACACTATAAAATAGTGTCCTACAGTCACAGCTGAAGGAAGTTACCTGTAGTACCATTTTGTAATTGACTTGCACATAGGAAAGTACTTGGAGTATGTTTCCCAGAGGCTAGCAAGACAATGCCGGTGACTCTTCAGGTGAACAATGGTCATACCTCTGTACATTTGCATCCACATCTTCATAACCCTTTTGTCGGTTCACCTGTTAATAAGCGTCTTCTGCTCTCATGCCTTCATACAGCTGTGCACCTGATGCCCTTGCTATTTCAGCTGCTGAACTGCCATGGCTCTTAGAGTGACCCTTGCTGTGTTGGAGTGAATTAGTCTCCAGTTTTGGTGAAGGTTTTCACCAGCCTGTTACTTAAGGATCAGGCAAATAAGGGACCCGTTTCTAGGACAGCCATAGTCAGGTCTGGAACAAATTGTAGAAATCACATTTTTAAAGACTGAGGGAAACCCACACTAAAACAAGAAGATTGCTACAAGCCTACTCTTGTCTAGCTCACAACTACACATATTGTTACATATGTTTGTCCTGAGAGATACAAGGACCATCCTGAGATTCAGTGGCATTCAGCCAAGCTCCAATCTTCATGCATTGCCTCCCCTGCATTGGTTTACAAAAGAATCAACTCAGAGTCTTACAGAGTTCTTGGTAAGACCTGATTGCCCCCGTGGCATGGAGAATTGCTGTGCTCTGTAGATGATTCACTGCTTTAAAATAATCTCAGTGCCCAGGTTAATAATGGGAAAGGTGTCTGAATAAAGCCAACGGCCTTGCATAGTAGAAAACAGCTAGCTGGCAGAGCCAGATCAATGGTCACCGAGTCTCCTGACTAGTTAAGGGGTACCACAACTATTCCAACAATAAGCCCCTTTTCCACAATCACAGTTAAATGAATAATGTATTCAATTTAATAGACTCTATTGCTTAATTGCATGGGTAAGGAAAAACTGATCAGGCAACATAGACATTACTGCTACATACAACATTCATCATTTCATCATTTGTTATGATCTTACATTAATACCTCTTTAGTACAAGTCGTGAGACTTTATTGGAACATTACTTTGAACTGATTTCCATAGCTTATTGGACTTTTACCTAATGACCTTGACAGTTCTGAAGAGTAGAGGTTGGATGCTTCCTTCTAGGAACTGTTGTATTTTATCATGTTTAGGCTGAGATTATGAATTTGGAAGAAGAGGGACAAGAGGAAAATGACAGGACCATTGCCATCACATTTCTACAGAAAGTTACTGTTCCTTTTCATTTGTAATATCTACTTTTAATCCTCACCCTTTTCAATGTTCCTCTTTTATATTCTTATATACGAAAAAAGTACATTTTTTAAAAAACAGGGTAGGTTCCTGTTTTATTCCGTCCCTGAAATGTATTCAACTGCTGTTAGCATATTGAAAGACCTAATACAGTTTACAGTGCCCCACAGTGAGCTATTCCCCGCCTATCTCTACAGACTTACTTGGGCTCTGCTGGCCAGTTATATGCCAGCCATGCTGGGTTTTTTGTCTTGTTTTGTTTTGCTTTGTTTTGGTATCAGACCTCATGTAGCCCATGCTGTTCAAAAGCTCAGTATGCAGTCAAGGCAGGCATGCTGGTCTTAAAACACACCAGTGGGACACAGTCAAGGGTTATGTAGCAGTAGCTGAAGGATCCGTTGATATCATCCAGTATACACTCGGTCCCCAAATACCAGTAGAGACCCAGAGAGAAGCAAAGATGGAAGAAACTGTGGAGGAGAACTTGAGACTGAAAAATTAAAAAGCACATCCATATCTGTTAATAATTGATTCACGTCTGTGCTCTTTCATTCTCTCCACAGTGTTAGATGCTCTTATCTATTAGCTTTCATATAACTTTCAGAAAATTATTCATCCAAATGAAACAAAATGAAAGTGATACTATTTTGATTGGAATTATATTAATAAAGTAACTTGGAAATTTTTGGCAATTTTATTGGGCTTTCCAGAATATTCTGTATTTAATTCCTTCAGTATAAGAAGTGGTCTTCTGATTTATCAATTTTACTTTTATTGCCTTGATAATTTAAAATTTTTTTGGTGTGTGTTGTGTGCACTCATGTGTGTATGGATGCATGTGCCCGTATACGTACAAGAGCAGAGGGCGATATCAGGTGTCCTACTCAATCTCTTTTCACCTTATTCTTTTCAGATGGGTCTTTCCCCAGACCTAGATCCTCCTGTTTCCACCCACCCTAGTTTTGGGGCACAGGTGTACATGCATCCATGTATAACTTTTTACCTGGGTTCCTGGGATTTGAACTCAGGTCCTCCAACTTGCCCAGCCTGTGCCTTTACATCTTCCCAGCAAATACTTCACTGATTTTTAAAAATACTTAAAGTGCTTTTTTACAATAATTAATTTTACTTTCAATATTTACTCTTGTTTCTTACAGACTTATTTCTTAAAATTAATATTTAATACATTGATCTAATTATGTAATTATGTTAAACTTTTAAGACAATACATTTGCCTCTAAATGTAGTTCCGTATGCTCTCTTAAGCTTTATTTGTAGTTTTTCAAAGTAAAAGTTTTCCGTTTTTAATGTTTTGCTATTTTTATTTATACATATCAGCTTATTGCCTGCATGTAAGTATACCCAGTATGAAATTCCTTTTTAATTTTTTAAAATGCTTTGTTTATTATTTTTATTTATGTGTATGAGTTTGTTGCCTGCATATATGTAAGTGCACCCATGTCATGTAATGCCTGTAGAGGTCAGAAGTGGGCATGGACTTCCCCTGGAACTGGGGTTATGGACAGTTGTTATCTGCCATGTGGGTGCTAGAAGCTGAACCTGGGTCTTCCACAAGAGAAGCCAATATTCTTAACTACTGAGTGAACACTCTAGCCTCTTAAAATTTTCTAAATAATCTCTATTAATAGCTTTTCCTGACTTTTACTTTATTCTTAAAGAAAAAATTAAATATATTATAAATTCTATTTTATGCTATCAAAACTTATACCTGTAAAATTTATAATTAGGAATATCTTCAGACATTCTTAAGGATTTATCATCTAAGTAATATTTTAATCGATATTTGGGATCTATTTACAATATAATCTTAATAAAGTATAAAACTCAACTTTAAATTTAACTTTAATCCTCATAATATATACATACTATACATTTTTGTGG
>NW_008350535.1:1233514-1240597 GCF_000622305.1 Nannospalax galili
TGACAATCACTTATATCTATATTTATTTATTTAACATATATTTATTGGGAATTAAATGTGCAGGACTATTTGGAGGCATCTTCTCTCTTAATGCCATTTTCTGAAAATATTTATAACAGTCAAGCAACTTCCTTCCCATAATTTAAAAACCCTTGTATTATACTAAGACAGAATTAGATAGACTATTTTTAAAGGTTTATCATGATTATATTTATTATAGAAAAGTGATTGTCACTTTCATAAAATATTTTCCTAGCAATTTATCCATATTTCAGTAAAATGAAAATTAGTCCATATTTAAAAACCAATTTTAATGATATTTAAGAAGGCTGTAAAAAGCCCCTTTTAGATTTGACATGTTCATAAATTTTGATGCTTTTCCCACTTAAACAGAAATAGATTCAAAATCTTTCCATACACTAATCTATATATAATTTGAATAGCAGCTGTCCAAAAGGTAATGTATTTCTATGAAAAGCAAAGAACAAATCAAAGGACAGAGATTACCAAATAGTTCTTGACACTAATCAACCTCAGGGCTGTTTTAACAGCCTGCTATCCCCTGCTGTGCAAATGTTAAAGAAACATCTAATTCAGGGTACAATGGAAGCCAGGAGTCTAGTCAATTAACCTTTATGAATGCCCAAGATATGCCTGGTTTGTGCACCTCAGCTCTGGTGACCATAAAAATAGGTGACAAGAGGAAATGTCAGAAGGAAGGACCACAGAACACGAGAGTCCATGAGAAGTAAACCTAGCATTGTAACAGCTTTGTGTCTGTAACAAGTGACTACACTGAATAAAAATCCATTTCTGCTTCATTCTCTCTTTATCAAAACCAACTTTGATATTGACTGGAGAATATCAAGGACCTCAGTGCTCTAGATAGTGTTTCCTTATCCTGGGAATTGAACTCAAGGCCTTGTGCATGCTAGGGAAACACTTTCCCTAGATACAGCCCCAGCCCTCCAAACCCTTGTTTTTAATGCAAATTGTAGGTGGCTGTCAAGAGAGTTTCCTCCCATATGAGTGGAAGAATTTTGAGAAATGTGTGTAAAGAAAACAGAATATCTGCTTTCTTAGGCTAACAAAGAGAGTTTTAGGTGTTAAAATATAGCACTGGAAAATACTTTTAACATTTATGTCATAGAATTCTTTACAATATACTATTATCTACCATAGCTATTATTAAATGATAATGTCAGTTCATATAAAATAAGACTGAAAATTCCATCTCTGAAGAAACAGAAAGATCTATCAACTCTATAATCATTGAAACAAGAGATTTATCAAGCCCTTTTGCTCACTTTGGACATCATTATGCGTGTGTATTAGTCAATTTTCCTATTTCTGTGATAAAATACCCCGACAAAAGCAATTTAAGGGAAAAAGGACTTCTTTAGCTGAATATTCCAGGTCACAGCCCATCAATGCACAGAAGTCAAGGTGTTAGGAACTTAAAGAAGTTAATCATATCACATCACAGTCGAGGGCAGAGTGTAGTGAACTAATGCGTTCAGGCCAGTGCTCAGTGCTTTCTCCATTCATACAGTCCAGGATTCCAGGGCATGGTGCTACCCGCAGTGGGCCAGTCTTCCCACCCCCAGCCCTGTAATCAACACTATCCCTCACAGACATTTTCAGAGGGCCCTCTTTCAGCTAATTCTAGATTGCAAAGTTGACAGTTAAAACTGTGAAAGTACGTGTACGCAAACAAAATGCAAAAAAACATGAAGTTCCCTTTAGCCTTGTCACACATTTAGACTAAGAAGAATGAACTAACACCCAACATATTTCTATAATTTTATCATTTTAAAGAGATTCTGTAAATGCTTCTTCAAATATCCCAAACCATCAAGTTGAGTTCCACAAAGAAAACTCCGTGAGACTGCAAATCATAATACAACATTTAACTTGCATCATGAATCATTCATCTATGAGAAGTCTTTACATGGATTTGACTTGCATTATCAGAATGTGTCTATTTACTTAGTTCACCATATTTCTCAGAGAAGCTTTATTTCATGTGAAATAACCCATACTAGTTTCTAAATAATTTTCATTTATTCCTGCAGCCTTGCATTTTGCTTCCCATGAAGTTCAGTCAGGAGTTAAAGCCACTAGATAAATCTTGAAATGCCTTGCTGATGGTGTCAGCAGTATGGTTTTGCTTTGTAGTACAATGCTTATCTGACTATAACAATGAGAAGAATAAATATTAAATGTCTTGATGATCAACATGAATCCCCATGTGATTAAGTAGAAGATGGCAAGGGGCAATAACCAGGAAAATGGTAAAAATGATCAAATTAGCCATGCTTAAATCCAATTTAAAAAAACAGCTCTTATAGCCTTCACAGATTATTTCCTGCATGCAATTTTCCACTAACATGTTCTTTTTTATATGTATAAGTATTTTGCATGCATAGCTATTATGTGCGCTACATGCATGTGGTGCACACAAGGCCAAAAAGGGGCGTATAATCCCCCGTAGCTGTAGTTATGGATAGTTGTTAGTCACCCTGTGGGTGCTGGGAATCAAACCAGGTGCTCTGTAAGAGCAGCCAGTGCTCTTAACAGCTCATCTCTCCAGCCCAACATGTGTCTTTTGAAAGCAATCAAATATTAATTCCTTCCTCAATGGAGCTACCTACTATAATCTGGATAAACTTGTGCTTAAAAATCCCTAACTCGTTGGGAAGCAGCCACATAGCACTGTTCTCTTCCTCTCCTTTATTCAGAATTGAATGGGAAAGAGTTTGCTGTCTACTGGTATATTAATATATTCTCTTCTTCTGCTCAGATAGGAAACACTCGAGTTTTTTAGCTAGGCACAGGACTTCTTAATAACTCATGGTCAGCTTCCCTCACAGCATGCAAAGGAGACTATTACCTAAATTCTGCCAATGGTTATGGAAGCAAAGGTGTTTGTATGAGAATGAAGTCCTCATCCTCCATATCTTTCTCCATCTCTAGCTCTGTCTCTACCTCTTGTGTCTCTATCTCTTTCTGTCTCTCTGTCTCTCTGTCGCTGTCTCTGTCTCTCTGTCTCTGTCTCTCTCTAAGTGTGTGTGTGTGTGTGTGTGTGTCTGTGTCTGTGTGTGTGTGTGAATGATTCTTGTGTGATTCTTTCTGCCTGGAATGATGTATCCCTTTGTGTGAAAACATGGATAGAACCTGCATTCATGAGGACTTTGAAGAAGTTGCTCTACCAGTATAGCTGCAGACTAAATTTTTTCTCTCCCAGAGAGCTCATCTTCTTAAACTGTCATGACTCTCTAAGGAGTTGCTTAACTGAATGTGGGGACGTCAAAATTTTGGCAAAGGTAAAAGATTTCTAAACAGGCAGTGACCAAAAATTAATTCAAAATTAAATGTGTAGTGAATACACATTTCTGTTTCTGGCCAGTACTTGCCTGTATTGCATCACAGAAATTCACTGCAAGTTGTCCATGCCATCACTCCAGGAAACAAAGTGAAGACTATTATATGTTAAAACTGTAGACTTAAAAAAAACTGTAGTCTTGTTGCTGTATCTAAAGCTTCATCTTTTTAATAGAAATATTACAATTTATTTATGAAAAACAAAGAAATTATTTTCCCACCATCATTCCTCAGTGTATAATCAAATCAGTACATCTTGGACTTGTATTGTGTTATAATGGTTGATTTTATAAAATTATTGTTTGAATTACTGACTTCAGTTTCGTTAAAAAAAATTTCCAAAATTTTCTGAAATGGCCCCAAACGTACTATGCCATTTTACTCTATGCATTTATGCAAAGAGGTGATCTCAGGACTAATGATTATAAAATTAAAGTGCTGATCAGCACTAAAGATGACTGAAGATGATCTACATCTTTCAGCACCAAATATTCAACAGAAATCTAATTGTTTGTGTAAAAACAAATAAGTGTATTGATCTCATTAGTATGCAAATTTGTTTTCATCTTTAATAAATGATAAAATATGCATACTAAAGAATTGTTTTAAAATAAATTTATCTTTTTAAAGACTGATAACACTGTAAGTGAGAAGGCTTGAGAGTGTGGCATATAAATTTACCCAAGTTGTTACTGATTACTGCAACTGTCCCTCTTAAGAAAGGCTTTGCACCAGGTGTTTTATGACATTATCATTTGAGAAACAGCAAAATCTGGAACAGCTAGAGTGATATATCATAGGAACACGTCACAGTGCAAGACTCACCTTTGAGAAATGCTAACACCATGGAAAGCAATGCACTCTGTTGATTTAGTCTGCCTAATCCAGCCTTCTCCCTGTTTGTGCAAGTATTTTTACTAAAACATGTTCTTGTAATGTTTACGGCTGTTTTGTGCTAACACAATAAATCTGAGCTCATAAAAGAGATTGTACCAAAAATGTTTACTATTCCAAATGTTCACTCTTCCAAATATATTTGTTGTTCTGGGCATGGAAAAGAGCAAAGAGAAGTAATTTACTTTTGGGATATTAGGTTTCCCATTTTACTTGATTTTTGTGGTGTGAGGGATAAAACCCAGGGCCTGTGCGTTCTGGGCAGGCAGCCTACCACTGATCTACATCTACTGTCCCTAGTCTTCCTCTTTGACATGCTGAATTTTCAGGCTGGGGACATCAATCAGTGGTAGAATAATTTTCCAGCATAGGTGAGACCCTGGGTTTGGTCTGCAGCACTGAAAAATACAAAAATTTTATATATAATTGTTTAAATATAATTTAATGATTCATAGAAAAATATGAAGGATAATTCAGGCTCAGATTAATGAAGTCTACATATATAAAATGTTTTGCTATGATCAGAAAAGTATGATAATTAAACTAAGAATCAGTATTCTAATTGAGATACAATTAGATTATTTTATTTTCAGTGCATTCTAATGTGAAAAAAGTGTTCATATCTAAAAACTTGATTGAGGAAAATAGGTGGTGAACTGTATTCTCAGTGTATCAGTTGTTTGGAATAGTTTTTCACTGGTCTGTCATTGACAACAACACAAGGTAACTGTCAGGTATTTTTTATATATATTTATGCAAATAGTCTGTATTCTAGTGCCTGATTTTTTTAAAAAATCTGAATTTAATCAGGATTACCTGATTTTATTTTATACGAATTTGAGATTCTTTAGTAATTCGAGTCATAATTCAGGAAATAGAGCAATATATTTATTTGTGGATCAGTTTATTTTTAACTCAAATCTGAACAAACTTCTGCTTTCTGCCTTAATGAAAGAAAGATGCAAGTTAGTGTTATTCTGTAAAGCAGGTTACCCCCAGGGCAAGAAGGAGCACCTTGAAGACAGAAACTTTTTAATTCTAGACATGGAATCCTTTATGTTTCCCTTGAAAGTATTCCATGGTATTCCATGGTAATTATAGTGTAAGTGTGGATTAAACATGATGCTAAGAATCATTTATATTTACCACAGTAGGATATGATTCACAGGCTTGCAATAACATAAAAGCTTCTGTTTATGCACATGAGAGATAATGTTAAGCCTCTGAAATCAGAATCCTGGGTTGCTGTAAGAGTTTACTATCATCTCACATTCAGACACTTACTGCTGATTTGCGGGTAGCTTTCCATAAAAACCGTTACCTGAACACAGCTTAAGTACATTATTCAGAAGCATAAATTAAATTACTTAATCCAGGATAGTTTGTTTATAGAAGTATATCACACAGAAATTTACCAATTAACACTGCAAGAAATAATTTTAAGCCTAAAACTCCCACAAGACACTATTGAGGTAGGCAGTTTACTACCCACATATAAAATCTTGTCAATTGGCACTAGAGAATCATTGCACTAAACATGTTTGGCCAAATGAAAGCATATGTGGACGATAGACTCTCATCTTCCAGCATTTAGTGTGGTGGCTTTCATGGGATTAATTTATAATCCTCTGCCTATACCACCAGGCTGTGGTCTACCAGAGTTTTGTGTGGCTGCTTATTAGATGATGAGTAAATTAATTCTATTGGTTTCTCCTCCATAGGACATCTTGGTTTTGACTCTTGCAATTTGAACATAAGACTCCATTTTCCTAGTTTTACATCTCAATAAAAATTGTTATCCTATATAAAGATAAAAAATAAAACAACTCTTTTTGTTCTCCTCATAATCTAATTTGTATCTTTACCCAAATTAAAAATCTGTCACACGGCAACCCTCCGCGCCTTGACTCCCCAAGCCACATTCACCCTGCCATCTCACCCGCTGTTCGCTACTCCTAGTTTGGGACCTGCGCTATACCTACTCTTGGGGCCCCAGACACCGGGGGAACCAATACTGCTTCCTGATCCTTCTCACCCAGACCAGCTTAGTGCCTTTCTTAGGCCCCAGGAGCACCTCTTCTGGTTCTGGCCCCGCCCTCACCTCTCTCTGTATCCCTGGACCTGCATCACCAGCTAACTCTCCTAGCCTGCACCCCTATCCTCAGGCCCCTTGGGGTCAGTCTATAGCACAGCACTCCGCGCCTTGACTTCCCAAGCCACATTCACCCTTCCATCTCCCTCGCTGTTCGCTAATCCTAGTTTGGGACCTGTGCCATCCCTAGTCTTGGGGCTCCAGACACCTGGGGAACCAATACTGCTTCGTGACCCTTCTCACCTAGACCAACTTAGTGCCTTTCTTGGGCCCCAGGGGCACCGCTTCTGGACCTGGCCCCGCCCTCACCTCCCTCTACTTCCCTGGTCCTGCAACACCCGCCAGCCTCTTTCTGGGGCTGACAGCCTCTATCTGGGGCTCGGAGGCTTACCTTTCCTCTCCCTGATCCTTTGCATCTAGTACAACCCAGCTACTCAATCCACTCCCTGGGAAATCTTGGGGCTTCTTCCCACCCCATCTGCCTTTGCATGCCTGCGGGGCATGGCCACTACCAGGGTCTCAGGTCAGTCCAACACCCAAGTTCCTGAGGCCAAAATCATTCTTAGAAGATTCCAGACCTAAAGAGAAAATCTGAAAACTTCTGACCCATATGGGAATTGGGCCACCACGGAATTCCTGAAAACAAAATCAATCTGGCCATGACAATATAAAATCAAAAGAGAGAGCCAGAAGCTTAGACGAACCAGCTCTTC
>NW_008350535.1:1244899-1250283 GCF_000622305.1 Nannospalax galili
TAACCAAAGATTAAAGGGGCCAATATAATTTCGTAAGAGCATACATATATAACTAAAAGCTACTTGACAAACAGCAAAGCCAGACAGGCGATACCTTCTTTCGAGTTGTTGGCCAGGATGGATAAAGGCTCTTCCAGATAGTAACCCAACATACTACTGGAAACATGAACAGCAGACCCCAATTCTATCCAAAGGAATACTGATAGTGGATGGCCGTAGATGAGGAACAGCTGGTCCTCCTGGAACAGGGACCTCTGGCTGACTAGATTTACCAGAAAGGCAGATAGGGGGGAATGGATGGGGGTGCTGACAGCACAGTGGACAGTGACAGGGATAGCAGAGTATGGAGGCTCTAGTGGGAGAGGAAGGCTGTCTATCTGACAAGTTTGTATTCATGCTCAGATGCCGAAGAGCTCAGAAGGTGGGCGACTGTGACCAGTGATAGTCATGTATATAGAGATTAGAAATGCATGTGAAAATGTCTCAATGTCAATAGCCTTGGAATGAATTTTTCTGTATGAAATTGTGTGTTTTGACAATGAAGTGGAGATCTTTTTTAACGTTGAAACCTCATTTAATTTTATGTCTTATAGATTTTATAATGAGTAAAAATTATATAAGCATAATAATTCATCTGTAAACCTAGAAATGTACAGCCAGTTTTGAAAGAGATGTACCCTAGCTCAGAAAAGTGTTATTGAATAGGTTAATGCTCTTGTAATGAAATGCTTTTTTTAATTAAAAAAATAAATTTAAAAAAATGTAAAAAAAAAATCTATCACAGAACATTTCATCTACAAATTCATGTATGCGGCCACAACTCATTTTATTACAGTCACAATATAATGAACCTAGAATTTTATTGATAATTTGCCATGAATACTGCATGTAAAACATTCTTTTTAACCAGCTTATAAATCTCTCTCTCTCTCTCTCTCTCTCTCTCTCTCCTCTCATGTCTTTGATTTAGCAACAATCATTATTCTGCACATATCAGGTAGGTAATTAAACAACAGTAAAGCGAATTTCATTTTCATATTTTCAGAAAATGATTGCAGATGTTTTCATTGCTGGTTAAAGTTTTTTTGTGAGCAGGAGGTAGACCGAGCTGTAAACCTCATCTGGGATTTTGTGCACCTAGTTGGCTAAATTCATCCTGTGTGACAAGATACAGAACTCCTTGTCTTCCATGCATGCATGTCAGTGCAGCGGGCGTATGTGAATGAAAGTCTCAGGAACGTAGCATGCTCTTTGAAGCAATGTGGGTTGTGACTGTTAAAAGAGTGTGACAACGTCATTCTGGCATCAACCCTTATGTTGGGATATACTAGGTGAGTAATGTGTGTTGCATCAAATTCCCCCAGGTATTATTCTGAATTAATAAACCCTGATGAAGTTATATAAATCATGCTTCTTAGTAACTCATATACCTCTGTTTCATTTATCATCAAAATTGAAGAAATGAATTAGGGTGCAAAGCACACAGACCACAACACATAAGGAATTACAGTCTTAATTTATTCCACTGAGTTGACTCATCTAAGCATTCACTCTGTCACACAACATTATTATTTTATTTTGTTGGAAACAGAATCTAAAGGTTAAGGCTATAACAGAACACTTTATTTTAAAAAGTGCAAATATGTGGCTTATTAATTTAGAATCAAATGTTTTATTATGATTTGTATGCTTTGTTTAGATGGGAACATTAACAGACAATAGAGATTACAAGATAGTCAATTCTCATAACCAATATATTTTCCTTTTGTATGTTACTGATTTTTATATGGTAACTGATTATTACTTAGAACTCATTTCTTGCCGATGTACACATTAATTTCTTTTTAATACAAATGTTTAAAAATAATATAAACACATTACCAAACCAACAATATTTTACAACCATGAAAAAATGTACGCCCCTTGAAAGCTATTTTGCTTTAAAAAGTTAGAAAACAAAGATCTTACAATACAGGAAAAAAACATATAAAATAGCAAATGCACATATATAAAAATGAAATTCAGCTTTTAATAAAAATATAGTTTGTGTCATAAAACATAAAATTTAAGCCAGCCGATGAATGTTAGGCACATCATTTTATGAAGACTGCTGTGTGATTCTTATCAGATGACATAAACACATATTATTTTTAAAAGTATTAATACTTTTTAATTGAATATCTAAAACGGAAAAGTACCACATGGACCCTAAACGACAGATAAACCTAATGGTATTAACTAAACAATGGGCTTATAAATGATGCAAATATATTCTTCAAAAAAAATTTACCTATTGATTTTCAATGAAAACCAAAAGCATATGACTTCATTAACACAGTGAAAGTATGCTGGGTATTTGAGATTAGAGAGAAAAAGAGAGAGAAATTGAGAGAATATGAATGAGTGTATTCTATTTGATACCAAAATCAAGCCTTACACACCTAGTATACAAAGGCCAAGAGACAGCAGAGCACTGAAGTTCTCTATGTTAAATACTGGCTTTGTTGTTGTTGCTGCTGTTATTGTTGTTGCCTAGGACATTGAAAATATCTTAGTGATTTTCAATATGAAGTTAAACTTTCTATTGCACATCTGAGGTACAAACATAGGCTAGATTTTAAACAAGACACAAGCCTTCTAGACACTGTTGATGAAATGAAGCAATGGACAGGTTAATGGAATAGATTGTGGGAATAGTTTCATGATTATATAACCATCTGCAAATGTGTAACACCCTTTGATTATCAAAAATATAAATCAGAGCTGGAGAGATGGCTCAGTGGTTAAGAGCACTTGCTGCTCTTCCAAAAGACCCTAGTTTGGTTCCCAGTACCCACATGGGTAGTTCACAACTGCTTATAACTCCAGCTCCCTGAGAGCCAATTCCTTCTTCTGGCCTTTGTGGGTACCCCTACACACCACACATGTGGACATCTATGCTCACGGACACTGGAACAAATACTTAAATAAAAAAAAACCCATAAATCTTTAAAGCATATCTATCTATCTAGATAGATAGATGATTGATGATAGATAGATAGATAGATGATAGATAGATGATAGGTAGATAGATAGATAGATGATAGATGATAGATAGATATAAATAGATAGATAGATGATAGATAGATGATAGATAGATAGATGATAGATGATAGATATAAATAGATAGATAGATGATAGATAGATGATAGATAGATAGATGATAGATGATAGATATAAATAGATAGATAGATGATACATAGATAGATAGATGATAGATAGATAGATGATAGAAGAGTCTAAATATTGGATTGGAAAGTATAAAGGGCACATTATTTGAAGTCTAGAGGGTCACTTTTCTGCTTTTCTATAGCTCCTTATCTCAATTCTAATCTTTTTTGCTCTTCGACTTGAGTACTATTCTAGTCTCTCCAAGATAATGAGCCTGGACACTTCTCAGATTCTTCCTCAAAAATCCCATTTATTTTCCCATTTAGTCATTAAGTACCAAGAAAATGCTTTATTTTCTGTGAGAAGAGGTTAAAGGTAAAAGATGAGTAAAAGCCAGAGAATTTAAACAAGATACTCTTTCGTCGGAGAGAAAACACTAAGTACCCATCCATTAGTTCTTTTACTAATCTGTCATTGCATTGCTTTTGAGGGTAAAATACAGGAATTTTGCTCCATTTATCCATTGTATAAATTTATCTTCTCATATTACCAGCAATTTAGCATCTTTAGCTTTCTAGTCTAAGAGATATACAGTTAATATGAATTATTAAACGACATGTGTTAAGAGAAAAAAATGCATGAATATTTTCCATATAATTTAGAAAGTCCAATAATGAAAGTTTTTATGCTAACTGGTTAAACTGACCCTCTGAGTCAGTATAAAAAGTTAGTTAGGCAGGTTATTATGTAGTCTCTAGTGGTGGGAAAGGGATGGAGAAGGAGGCATTAGTAAGTGGGGAGCTTCCTGCCTGAAGAATCGTTTTGAAAGTTTGCCAATTACTCAAGGTTTCTTATGCCTCGCACGTAGCAGCAGATGATGCAGAGATAAAGCAACATTGTGGAAGTCATGCCTTCAAGAATGCGAAATCAGCATTTACACAGCAGAACTACTGCCACCTCTATGTTTATCAGAAATTATTTGTTTAAATTATTTCTTTGCTCTCCACCATGATATAGTCACTAACATAGATGTGAAAAAATATACATAAAATAAATTGAGATTGAAGTTAGCTCAAGATCAGGTTAGTCATGTTCTGTTTCAGAAGTGTTTAAGTGTAAAATTAAAGGTTTGAATAAGAATCATTCAGAAGCATATTAAGTCTGTTCCACATTCATTATGTGGCTCAAATATACGATTAGCTCTGCTGATGAATTTTCATGTTGGGTACTCAATAAATATTTGTTGAATAGTATTGAAAATTATGATAGCCATACTATGAGACTGTTTTAAAATGTTACTCACTATTTTGGTTTAGAAGTAAAAGTAAAAAATGTTTAGCTTGCCTCACTTTCCTTATCTACAGTATTTGAAACATCTCCATTCCCTAGTGGGTGACTGACACTGTCAAAATATCAATGCTATGCATTTAGGAAGTATTTCTCAATATATTTGTTTAAAATATGAAGTATGTTTTTTATTAATGTAATGTAGATAACATGTATGGTAATATGCATACAGTACAAATGATACCTTTTTCTTTTCCGATTGATCCAGTTTGGGCTACTGTTTTGTTTAAGTAATATAACTACAATGTAGACTCACATGTAACGATGTACTGAGTAACTACATTGTCTATTAACATTAAGGAAAAATCACTAGAATAAGGAGATTCAAATTGATTTTAAAAGAACCCTACTTGGGACTGGGAAGATGGCTCAACAGGTAAGAGCACTGGCTGTTCTTGCAGAGGACCTGGGTTCAGTTCCCAGTGCCCAGATGATACTTAACAACCACTTTAGTTCCAGTTCCAGGGAATCCAACACCCTTTTCTGACCTCCATGGGCACTGCACAATACAGGTGCACTTAACATACATGCAGTCAGTACTTTCACACACATAAAATATAATGATAATAATAATATGAACACTACCTGTGAGGAACTATTAGTAACCAATGACCTCTGAGAGAGGGACAATCAGCATTTTTCAGGGATGTTATTCTTGGTAGATTAACCAGGCATCAGTAAATGGACACATACTGTAGGACATTTGGGGCTTCAAATTAGACTCTATAGACCTTATCATATAGAATATATATTAGATAATATTAGAACATAGATAGATGATAGATAGATGATAGATAGATAGATGACAGATAGATAGATAGATAGATAGATGATAAATAGATGATAGATAGATGATAGATGATAGATAGATAGATAGATGATAGATA
>NW_008350535.1:1250308-1276566 GCF_000622305.1 Nannospalax galili
AGATAGATGATAGATAGATAGATGATAGATAGATAGATAGATAGATAGATAGATAGATAGATAGATAGATAGAGGTATATAAAATAGAGTAAAATTAAATTGGTTGGGGATGGAAAGGGGGGTAGGGATAAGGGAGGAGATCTACCTGCTATCACAATAGTGTATGAAAATCGTTTCTAATTCATATCATGCATGAATATCATGAGATTAGCAGAACTGTAGTCTTCCAGGCTGATCTAGAACTTTAAAAAGCAAAGCCAGTGGACACACACGCACACACACACACACACACACACACACACACACACACATAGACTCACAATGAAAATTATATAAAGAATACATTCAAAATCAGAAATTACTGTGCCCTGATGAAAGTTAAATATTTGGCGCTTATTTTTCAAAGTTGTTGAGTAGATTAGATGCTTTCTCTGAATTGACAATAATCTGAGATATATGACTTTATTACAATTTGAATAACTGGCAGTTATTTGGTGTCATATTAAAATTGTAGCTCATGGAGAGTGGAGGAATAGGGACATTTTGAGGAATGGGCTCAAAGAGGGGAGGGCTGAAAAGGGAGCATCCCTCAGCAGAAAAGGAAAGGAGCAGACACGGGAGAAGGGGCAAGAGACCCTGGATCCATAAGGCAGGAGTGCTATGGTGTCTATAAAGTTGTGAATTTACCTATATGTCCCATAAATATGACACACAATGTTTGGAGGCTAGAAATGGCATTTATTTTCAGAAGTAGTATTGCTATGTATACTTATTATGACAGGTTATAGCTTTCTAGAAATAGTCATGATCTTACAGAACTTGAAACTTAACAATTGAGTTTTCTTGAAACTGTAGTGAGAATTTTCTAGCCGATGGTCTTTGTTAAGAAGAAGAAAAGGGTATGAAAGGATTCTTAACAATATATTTTACTTAATTTATTGCATTTCATATAATACAACTATGTCATATTTAGACTCACACCCCTATCTGCACTGCCCCATGCCCCCCACCACTGGATTCCATGCATTCTGTCATATATATTAAGGCTTCTTGTGTCAAGTTTGTGTCCCCAGATATCACTTGGTGTGAGCACCAAGACTCCACTGGAGTCTGGTCAGCCTATTTAGCATCACTTACTCAAAGAAGACGAACTCTCCCTCACTCAGTGATTAGCTACCAGTATTTCCTCAGTTAAAGTTGGGACTTCTTACTTTCCCAGTTCTATGCTGGGTTTTGTCTGATTTGAGTTTCCGTGGGTATTGTACATGCTGTCACCATTGCTGTAATTTCATGTGAGACAGTTTCCAGCTACCTGGTACAGTAAACATAGCCAAACGCACATGCCTAGAGAGAGCATAGATCCTAGAGTAAAACCTACATTTTCCTAGACAAACACAATTTCTTGCTGTATGATAAATATGTATCCTTCTATCTCCAGACAAGTGTGTCATTCACCACTCATCAAAGAAGCTTCTTTCTGCAGCAGATGGAGACTATTACAGAGCTCCACAACTGGTTACACACAGAAAATGAATGTGTTTTGAGATGTCCAGTCCTAAGTGACACATCTACAATGGAACCTCTACACCTAAGGTTCACAGCTCACAGCAGAACAGGGGGTAGAAAGAACATTAACTCATCTTACCAGTGAAGATTCCTCAGGCAACAGATGTTGATTAACATAGAAAGTCACAAGTGGCCAAAATATAGAAACTTCAGATTGTCTGTCCATGGATAGGACTCCTACATTAAACTTCTGTCCCCCAGGACTCACTGGATGGAAAGACTGTAAGAGCAAAAGATGGATTTAATAAATGCATGCAAATTACATGGTGATGAAAATTGTGTCTTAGGAATTTTTCTCATTAAGAGAAGGGCCAACAGTCAACAAATGTAAAGCACCTCATGTCTTTGTGGTGATGTACTCACTGTTTTACTACCACCTTAGGTGTTCAATGGACTAGTGATAACATGATCTTGGTGGTATATGTAATCAACTGTCTCTTGTTATAGTATCAAACCACTAGAAAGGGCAGTTTTTGTCTTCTTAGTAGTAATTAGATATTTAAATATGCATTCTCTAGTGGTAATTTAAGCATATTATAACTGTTAGAGTAAGCTGAGAGACCTCTGTGGAATCTAAAGTTATTGTTGGCAAAGATCATGGTAATCTGTTTTGAAACTTATAAAATATTGCTTAGTGTGTCTAATTATGTTTTCCACTGCTAAGGAGGGATTACCTTAATCACTTACACTTTTCATTGTTCTTTGTGACGTAGACAGTAACGATGGGAAAAGTACCAATAATCACGGTCTGTTCCCCACTAGCAACACTTACCTGATTCACCCAGCAGTTTTATAGCAGAATATTTCTCATGGAAATGATGTCATTCCATGTGCCATAGAACTTGGAGTTTGAGACTGATTTCAAAGAGCATACTTTCAGACAGGAGGGCACAGGAAGCCAAGTACTGCATTCTTCATTCTGCAGTTTCTGAAATGAGGGTTTCAGTACATGGGATAAAGGGGGAATTACAGATGTTTTGGAAGTTCTTGTAAATTTCACAGAAAGCCTGAATATCTGAAGTAGGACACAGTGATTGCTCTAGTGGGAAGAAAAATGCCAGTTCTGCTGTAAATCTTTACTGCCCAAGCCTTCGCAACCCATTTGTCATTCTGTGGTTTTCTATAACAATTTTAACTCTGAAAAAATATCCCCGGGGCTGAAAACTTATTAAAACTCTCTGTGTGGAGTAGGCAAAACTACACTGGGTTCTCCTAAGAGCTGTAGAGAAAAAGAAAGCTGGGCCTACCCTTTAGGCAGTAAATCTAATGAGAGCCACAGGCAAATGAAAAGGATTATGTGTTTAACACAGGTGTCCAAATACTAATAAAGGGACCTGTGTTCATAAAGTAGGCCAAATCTAAAGTTTGCCATCAGGTTAGATAGCTGTGATACCTTAGGGTCATACCCTGGTCCTCTCCTGATACTAATTACTACTGAGATTATTAAGTCATCTTATTTTCCTAAATCTTTATCATTCTCCTATAAGATAATATAATCGTCAAGTGAAAGAAAAGAAAGGGAAGAATTAAAGACATATTTGCTTTATGAAGCTTGATCAGCTAGTTTATCATCGAAGCTGGATTTGAACCCAGGGTATCTCTATACTTCCCTATAATGTTTCTATAGAAAAAATTACTTACAGTCAATAAATGTGAAATATATATTAAGGAATTTCTTGCTAATTTGGCATATAATTATGGTATATCTAGTGGATGGCAAAGTCATGTCGTTTTTTAAAAATATTTTCTTTATTATTTTTATTTGACATCTATGAGTGTATTGCCTGCATGTGTGTTAGTATTGCCTGCATGTGTGTTATTTGACATCTATGAGTGTATTGCCTGCATGTGTGTTAGTACACCCATGTCATGAAATGTCCAGGTCAGAAGAGGGCATTGAGTCTCCTGGAATAGGAGTTACAGACAGTTGTTAGTTACCATGTGGGTGCTGAGAATCAAACCTATGTCCTCTGCAAAACAGTCAGTGCTCTTAATCACTGAGCCATCTCTCCAGTCCTGTATATTTTGTTTTATAGTCATTCCAGGATCTACCATATATAGGTACTGACATCATGAAGCATTATTAATATTAAGTGGACTATTGGTTAAATCACTATATTGATACTTACTATATCACTAATCCCCATATGTGCACATTTATGATATAGCTAACTTTTCTATTGAACAGTCCATAAGCTATGATGCTTATATTCCCTTAGTAACTACCACATCACAGAACACAGGAATCTTACTAATATATGAAGTTATATTAAACAGAAGACAGATATCCAGAATGAGACTTTTTCCCTTCATTTTTTTAGTGTTTTTAAAAAATTAATTGAATTTCTTGCAATATATTTTGAATAAATAGTCCTCCCTTATCAGCAATTCTCTCATAGCCCCCCACCAGATTTCATGTACTCTGTCATATATATTAAGTGAAGCTTGTGTCCCCAAATATTCTTCAGTGCAAATCCATTAGCATATCCAGCATCATTCACTTACAGAAGACCAACTCTCCCTCTCCTGGTAGGCATTGATTGCCTATAGTTCCTCAGCCAAGGTTGGGACCTATTACCTAGTTCCTCACTTCTATACTGGGTTTTTGTCTGGTTTGAGCTTGCATGGGTCTTGTGCATTCAGTTACCATTTCCATAAGTTCATATATATAAGTAACTTCCCAACTGTCTGAAAAATTCAGTTTCCTTGTGGCCAATATATTTTGATAGTATTTAAATTCCATTTCATCCCCACCTCTCCTTACTGTCCCCACCCAATTCAATGTTTTGTGTGTATATGTATAAACATAAAATATATAAGTATATATACATAAAATTATGGCCTATAGAGTCTAATATGTCTCCTTAAAAGTCCTTCAGTGTGGGTCCATCCACTGGAGCCTGGTTAATCTGCTAAGAGCCACATCCTTGAAAGAGATTCTTTCCCCCTCCCATCAGCGATCTGTTGCCAATAGCCTCTCAAGAATGGTGGAGGTTTCTTACCCATTTCTACACATCTATACCAGAATTTTCCCCGATTTAAACTTGCATGGGACTTATGCATGTTGTCACCATTGCTGTGAGTTCATGAACAAGTGACCAACTATCAGGAAAGCTCGATTTCCTTGTGGTCATCCATCTCCTCTGGTTCTTAACATCTTTCCACCGCTCTTCTACAATTATCCGTAGTCTTGGGAGGCAGCAGTTTATTTTAAGTGTCTTACTTAGGGATAAGCACTCTGCAGCCTCTTGTTCTCTGCACTGTTGGCCAGTTTATAATCATCTGCCACATCAGAAAACTTCTCTGGTGATAACTAAGAGATGCATTAATCTATAAGTATAACAATATGCCATTAGTCATACTGTTTAGTACTATAATTATTTAGTAGAAAGCTAGCATTAGTCTGTCCCTTATGCTCTGTGACCTGTTTAGCCTCAGGTTCCTAGGCCTGATATCAGTGTTAAATATAGGATCTTTTTCTCTATATAACCAACCACTGTCTAATTGGATTTTAAAATGAGACTTTTTAATTCGCAGAATCATCAGCAGTGTTTATTTCGATATCAACAACAATCCTTGGTTAACTGTCTATAAGCAATGGATGACAATCATGATTTTGAAATTATTTTTACTGAATGGATTCAGATCAGTTTTAATTAGACTAGACTGAAGAGAAATATATATTTGATTCCTCTTATCATTTATCTTCTTAGCTATATTGTCCAGTTGTTAAACAAAGGATGAATCTCTAAATGAGATTTCTAGACCAGAAACTCTCTGTGGCATCGTTGCATTTTCTGGAACAAAGGTTATATAAGCAGGATCTATTGACAGATGGTAAGGGTCACCATTTGAGAATATAGTTGTGAAACCATTTTCATAAAGAAATATACTTAGATGATAAGAATATAATAATCTCTGCTTCCCAATTTTCCTAAAAGTCTTTACATTGAGTAGAGGAGTGTGCATCCTTCATTCATTCACAGTCACAATCATTCTCAGCATGAGGTTTCATAGGGAACATAACCTCCTGGAGCGCATATGCTACTGAGAATAGACAGCAATAAAATTCAGCATCAAAAGCTTCTAAGTAAAATCCCAGTCAAGGAAATGGATTCACACAAAATAAGGAAGCAGGAAGCCCTCTTGGGAAGGAAGTCAGTGAACAGGTTAAACAAAAGACATAGTACCTAAGGAGCAAGTAATGTTGCTATTAGAGAGCTCATTTCAAGGCTGAAGATAGACCACTACCTAGGCCTGACCTGGTAACATTACTGACTGTTAAAGAAAACATGGATTACTATTAAACTGACTATCACTATTTTCTAAGAAGAAAAATCTATGGGAGAACCAAATGTGTGTTTCTGTGCAATAGGTCAGACTTGGAATCTGTGTTTGAATTGCTCTGTTTGAGCTAGTTACTAGACATCTGTTTTGTTTACACTGCTGTAATAAAATATCCTGACAAAGCAACTTAAGGGAGAAATGGTTTACTTCAACTTCATGTTTTAAAGGGATACAGTCCATCCTGGCAGGGAAGACATTTCATCAGGCACCCAAGGCACAATAGTAGGAGCAGAGTGCTGGCTGGTCACATTTCATCCACACTCAGAAAGTAGAGAGCACTGATGCATGCGTAGCTCACTTTCTTCTTTGTATACTTCCAGGATTCTGGCCTCAGTTATGGGTTTCCAATAGTCAACAGGTCTTCTCAGGTGGTCAATTAACCTAATCAAAACAGTTTCTTCCTGAAAACATGAAGATTCTGTCTCCCTTATGATTCTGGACCTCAAGCTCACAATTTGAGATAAACCATCACAATGTCCTAACGTAAATAAAGTTCAAGGTTGAACATAAATCTAGAGGTCAGAAGAGAGGCCCAAAGCATGGACATTTGGGATGATCAAATTTTTATAATATATAAAGCACCAAGAGTGTTATCAGCCTAGAAACAAATATCCTAAATAGGGAAGTGATCTAAGGTTAGACCCTTGAGTTAGTCTTTTGTTTAGATCTTAAAATAAAATGCAATCATTTAAGGGGATAAAGCAGGGATAAAGAATCAGGAAGTAGGAGGGAAATTACTAGAGTACTGTGTCCTCGAGGCCACATGAGAGATGTGCTTTGAAGGAGAGAAGCAAGTTTATCTATAGTACCATTGATAAAATGCAAAATAACAGCCTAGCTTCATATTTAACAATGTGAAGACATTAGTGAGCTGGACAAGAGAAGTTTTAGTCAAATAGGAGAAGTAGTTGGAGTCGAATAATAAAATAAGGAAAGGGAAAATAGTTCAAAGAAAGGGAACACAGACAATATTTTGAAGAATGGGGATGAATGAGATGGGATGATTGCTAGAGGACATTTGGCTTACTGAATAAATGAGAAATAAACCCTATTTGCACACTGGTAAGTGAAGCACAAAGGAGAACAGT
Source organism: Nannospalax galili (assembly GCF_000622305.1). Lineage (NCBI taxonomy): Eukaryota > Metazoa > Chordata > Mammalia > Rodentia > Spalacidae > Nannospalax > Nannospalax galili. Next base: position 1,257,310 of record NW_008350535.1, read on the forward strand.
GGTGAAACCAAAGGAAGCAAAAATACTATTGGAAAGATCAGGCAAGGGAGGTGGGTGGTCTCCAGCTTCGTATACAGAACACTAACATGGCAGGGTTTGTATCAGAGCTGAGCGGACTTATCTGTCCTGAATTGTCAAAATAGATGCTAGGAACACTGATGCTATTCATTGGATATAGAATGGGTGAGAATATTTGGAACTGCTTTTCTGGTCTTTTAGGTTTCCTTGGAACTGTTGAAATCCAGGTTATCGTATAAAACAAGGATGGGGAAGAAGGGTTAGAAGTGTGGGGGATGTAACATGAACAGTGAGATTGCTGGTACCACTTAAAGGAAGTTGTCTTCATTTAAATGGATACCCACTAGTATGATTGTCCATTGTCTTCCAGCTTATTTAAAGGAAGTTTCTAGATAACTAGCAGTATTCATTTAACCAATATTGGAGTTGTTCCAAGCAGGAACACTCCAGAGAATGCAAGGAATGTGAGAATAAGTGAAAGAAAGAGATCAATTTGCAAATGAAAGTTAAACAAGGAACAAAAAAGATGGAGAAGTCAGTAATTAAAACCCCAGCTTGGCTGGAGAACTTTTGAAGTTATATTCTTGAGGTAATGAGCTAGAAAATTATGATGAATTGGTCAATGAGTAAGATTTTTGATCTTGTGATTAAGTATGTGATTAGTTACTGGTAATGACTAGTCTGTAATGCAGCTCAGTGGAGATTGGCCATGGTTGGGTGAAAAAGGTTGAGGAATTTATAAGCCATTGTGTTAGAAAGGTTATCCAGTGTATATGAAATCACCAAAAATTATTCGGGGTTAACAGAAGGAATGAGCAAAAAGATAAGAGCTTGAATGTTAAAGAAAGGAAGAGGTGAATTGGCGGCATGTGCATTGATATAGATGGTATATTTTAGTGACAAAAATTTTCAAATTGAGAAAATTTAAAGAGGAGAAAACATGACTTAGAAACAGGTCTGAGCAGTCTGAGTGACTCCTATCACCCAGTTCTGTGGCACAAGTATTTTGGGAAAGAATCACCACTGTGCATGTGAACTAGGAGATTGCCCCCCTCCTTTTTTTTCAATTCTTATTTTCAAGCACTTCAGAAAATTAAACAAGTATTTTTTATTAAGGTACTGGCAGAATCAAAGGGTATCAAGAAAACTGGCCTACCAACTGTAGTTCAGATTAAGGCTGAATGAGAGCGATTGAGAATAAGGCTTTAATACAAGACCAGATGAGAGGTTTCAACATCTGGAGCCAAGAGAAACGCTATTGAAGGAAGAGATTCCAAGAAGAGAGTCCTTAGAAACAGTAAGGATAGGATGCCTTATTTTGACAATCGGAGGACAAAGTAACAAAAGTACAACAAGGGAAATGGTGTACTTATATTGTTTAACTGAGTATTAGCTAATGGAGCTGGAATTGAGGTGCTGACTTCCTGGCTTCCAGGCCATGTCTTTAAAGTCAAACCCAAAAGTTCAACTGCTGAGAATGTTGTACTTTCAATTTTTCCTCATCAAATTGTCCCTACTGTTAGAGGTAATTGAATGCTAATAAACTAACATGAATAGAACAGGAACTTACATTTTCATCTGCCCTCAGTATATATTTTGAGGCCCTCATTTATGCCTTCAATATATATTGAATATAATTCAAGAGAAGGTCATATGGCACCATCAAAGAACAACATGAAAGCATAATCAGGGAGAAATGTTTATACAGTGTACCTTATGATTGGTTTAGAACATCGTTAGCATGTCACAAAACTGGGAAATTGAAGTGTCTAATACTGCTCACAGAGTAACAAAAAAGCCACTTTTGCCAGTAGCATTTATTTCTTATTTTCAGTTGTGCTTGCACTTATATTTATGTGAGAGGTCATGGTTACTGAATGACTGAGCAGTGATGGCAAAGTAAAGCCATGGCTAAGTCCCAAGGGTGGCAAGGACATTGTGCCTTAGCGATATCCAAGTGATAGACTGGGGGCTCCCTGAGCATACACACTGGCAATGTAAGCAGCAAAAACCTCTATTTATTTATTATTCAGGAAACTCAGAAGACACAGAAATGGTTTATGTGCCTCAAGCTTCCAGAAGATACTTGATTAAAACAGAACATCCTCTTCTGTAGTATAAGTCAGGCTTTAATCTCTAACACAGAAATTTAAGTGGCCCCCAGCACATTATCTGGCCTTATTGCCTTCATGTGTGCAATGCACCTCAGACTCTGCAAAAGCCACGGGCTAACCACCCCAACAGTTAAATATGGAGAAATGTGTTCAGCCTTATCTCTGGCTCAGTTGGCAGTACAAAGCTGAGACTTAGCTGATTCCCTCCAGAGCAAAATACACAGTGCTTGTCATCTGCTGGAATCACTCATCGAGCACCAAGAAGTGTGACTGTCACAGGGAAGTATCAAAAATGATTCATTCCTATTCAGAGGGGCATTAGTTCGCTTTTGTAATGAGGTTGAGGAGCGAGAGCATTAATGACACTAAATAATTCCAAGTTGTCCTATGGCAAAGGTACACAGTTTAGTCATTTAAACTGCTGCAAAGTTTAGAGCTGTGAGTTTTCTAGGCATTACATACAATGGATAGATAGATGATAGATAGAAGATAGATAAATAGATGATAGATAGATGATAGATGATAGATAGATGATAGATAGATACATAGATAGATACATAGATACATAGATATATAGATATATAAATAAATATAGGTAGATACATAGATGGATGACACATGCACATACATGGAGTCTTATATGTAGTTAGATATGCTTTTGTATGTGTGTATGTAACTAAGTATATTTATTCCTTTTTGTTCTAGTTTGGTTTGTTTTTTTGAGACACAGTCTCCCTGTAGCCCCAACTGGCCCAGAACTTGCTATGTAGAGCAGGCCGAACTTGATCTCAAAATATCTGCCTGCCTCTACCTCCCAAGTTCTGGGATTAAAGGCATGCACCGCCACACCTGGCTCATATATTTTTTCTTTCTATAAAGTGATTACATAGGGAGTTACATATTTGGCTATTGTCTTTTTTCTCTTTTTTTTTTGGTCTTTTGGAGACAGGGTCTCCCTGTAGCCCAAGCTGTCCTGGAATTCACTATGTAGACCAGGCTGGCCTTGAACTCACAGAGATCTGCCTGCCTCTGCCTCCCGAGTGCTCTTAACCTCTTTTCCTTAAAGGATCATTCCGCTATTGGCTGTACACATATTACAAATTTATTATAAGTCTTTGTTCTAAGCATTAGCCATGTAACCATCATATGGCTTCACTAATTTCCTTCTAATCTAATGTACATGTTTAGACATATAAACAGACTACAGTATGAGGTGATAAATGCCTAACCATGATGTTACAATAATATAAAGGGAAATTGTCAGCCTAGCTAGGTTTGAGCAAGGTTTCACCTCATAGATATATCCTGAAGGCTAACAGAAGTTAGGCCGCTATCCCTAATAGGAACCAGTTTGTTGTTGTTGTTGTTGTTGTTGTTGTTGTTGTTGTTGTTGTTCTGAGCCCCAGCAGCCTCTGTTTTTCTGAATCACTCATGCTTCATTTTTTATAAACACAGAAGAAAGATGAAGACGTGGGCAAAAATTTTAATTAAGGTGCCAAAAGCTAGAATTAATCCAATTTACTGAGGAACATGGTGCGTGTTCTTACGTTGTTTCACCAGTGATCAAATCCTGAGTTGGTAATGAGTCTCTGGTCTGGCTGAGCCCTCCAAGTGTCATCGAGCACCCTTTGGATGGTGTTGGCTCCTGGCTACTTGATATATGGTGGGTTGGTAGCTCACTCTTCCATGCTGTAATGACTCCAGTGAATGTTTTAGTGAGACTAAGAAATACACTTTCATCTTGACCTATAAGAAAAGTTATTACACACACACACACACACACATATGTTCCAAATGATGCTTATTAAGCCTCATCTATGTGTCAAGAAGTCAATGACATTCCTTAATGTTCTCTCAGGTACTTTAGACATAACAACTGACCATTCACAAAGTGAAAGAAATTTTCAAGTTTTTGTTTTTGTTTTTTGAGACAGGGCCTCAGCTGGCCTGGAACACACTATGTGGACCATTTCAGGCTGACCTCAGTGAACCTCACAGTGATTCACCTGCCTCTGCCTCCCAAGTGCTGGGATCAAAGGTATCGGCCACCGTGCCTAGCCAATGTTCAAGTTTTTACAGTCATTTCCTTGAGTCCTTTTCAGTGTGTTGAAAGCCAGTGGTTTAGGAGAGCTCTAGATATCTGCACATTTGATGAGCAGCTCTGGTCACCATTGTTCTTAACTCTTTTTTTGAATTTTTAAAGATTTGTGTTATTATTTTTAATTATGTGTATGTGTGCCTATGTGTGTGTGATATGTACACATGAGTGTGGATGCCTTCCTGCAAAGACTAGAAGAGGGCATCAGGTTCCCCAGAGCCCATTGTGAGCCACTAGATGTGGGTGTTGAGATCCAAATTTGAGTCCCCTAAAAGAGCAGTGTGTGCTCCTAACTGCTGACCAATCTCTCCAGCCATCTTCCTAATTTTCTTCACAGTGAAATTTGGTTAACAAACAGGTATAAAAGATAGAGGAGTAACTGAAACATTCTTTACCGTCTAGATAATAAAAAAATGTTTTCCTTCAGGTCAAGCAAAAACATTCTTAACTGCCTTTTATAAAGGATATTATTCCCCTAAACTCGTTTTTTTTTTTTAATTTTAATATAGGAAGGCATCACCTGGCTCCCTTTGCATGACCTTCTAGAAGTACAGGTTTGAAAAAAAATGCTAATTGATCCCCTAGCTACTGCTGTGTTTATGAAATAGTGAAACCATTTGCCACAAACAGCAACTCTCATGTCTTCTGTTAACATCCTTGAAACTCTGCTAGCTTCTTGACAACTGCCAAATTGGATAAGCTTGCTCTCAGATCTTCCCTACTTTTGACATAATGTCCTTTTAAATAGATTTTCTTTTGTGATATTTTATAGCAAAAATAAATATACAAAGTAATAGCTCTAAGTGCTACCCTATGTAATAAAATTACATTTATACGTTCTTTATACCTGTATTGCTTATGACAAAGTATTGGCTCCATAGTGTCATAGTAGCTTAGAACTCAAGCAGCAAGTTCCCTAGAGACTGCCTTTTAAACCAAGTTATCAGAGCTTTTTTGAGCCACAGGATGGGACTGTGACAAGTATGAAAGTATTCTTTTTGTACTTCAAACATAGCAATTATATGCCTCCTATAGCTTCTAAACATTGATAAAGTTTTGCCAACAAAATAAATGAATGAAGAAATGAATGTGTGGCTAAATTAATTCATATATAAAATATTTAAATCTCTGCACTAGACTGTTCATTTAAAGACATTCTGAGGTAATAGAGAACTGGTCAGAAAGTGATACTCATCCTTTATCTCCCTTCTCCTTTGTTAACTTAAAATGTGAACCTGAGCAGATTAAGCCATTTTTGACATTTCACTTTAAATATTTCTGCATATTTAAAATTAACTTGTCATACTGTTGCTATGCTTTAAATGTCCCCATCAAAGCTCCTATTGATGAATGGGGATGTGGTTTGGTGGGAGGAAGCACTTGCCATGCAAGCATACGGAACCGATTTGGGATCCTCAGAACCCATGTAAAGCCAGAAGCAACAGAACACATCTGTAATCTCAGTACTCCAAAAGGGTGAAAAAAGGAGGAATCCCTGGAAGCTCAGGGGTCAACTTGCCTGGCATAGACAGCAAAGAATAAGAGACCTTGGTCAAAGAAGGTTGTAAGGTAAAGACTGGCATCCAAGTTGTCCTCTTACTCCCACACATTATGATACATGTATACATGCACTAACATACATGTACATATACAAACAAGATGCACACATCATACAGGCAAACAAAGACTTAAAAAACATTAAATTTAACGCTGTTATGAAGTATTAGGTGGATCCAGCGGGAACATCAGTAGTGAATGGGTTATGAAAGCTCTGCTCTCACAAAGGAGGTTGTTCATGGGTCATGGCTTCAAGGGTTGTGGCGTGAGTGGTTTTGTTATGAAAGTGCTCATTCTTTGGCTAAATGTTTGTTTACTCCCTGTATGATGCCTTCTGCAACATCATAACCAGAAAGAAATCCCCCTCTAGATACAAACCTGACACTTGTGCTACATTCTTGGACTTCCAAAAATCACAAAAGCATAAACCATTATTTTCTTCATAAATGACCCAATCTGTAGCATTCAATCATAGCAATTGAAAATTGACTAAAATACATATCAGAGAACCGAGGTTTCCCTACTGTTTGTTTTGTGTTTTTAAGTGTGTTGAGACCCTTCAGTGCCTGATTAAAAATGAACAAGTGAATATCCTGAAGCATCATCTGAATACTGTAGAATGCAAAGCAAGATGCAATTGTGTACCTCAATTACTGGTAGTAAGGGAAAAGCCCATTGAATATGTCACTGATCACTTCTGGGAAGATGAATATCATGGAGTCAGCAATGGACAAGGAAAGGGGAAGGCCTAGACTACTGCTATGATTTCTGCAGTCACCTGTTTTGACTGTTTGCATTAGTCTTTAGATAATGGAAGAAATCAAAGAATTGGTGTTTCACTACAGTCATGGATACATCAGGGATAAAAACATCCAGAGCCTAGAGGAGAGAAGTATGTTACAGGATTGTGCTGGGAAGCCCCTGTGGCTGTGTTCATGATAAACACCTTTTCAGCCTTTTGTTTTCTTTCATTTATTCTGAGCACAGAGTTCATAAAATTCTGTAGGGAGAAGTGTTCCTTTGTGAAACATATTTTAGAAGTGCTCTGCCACTATACTAGAAGTCTGTGTTAACATTAATACAGAAAACAGCAAAAAGCAAGGTGTGAGCAGCTTAAATGAGAATCTGTTTTATATCCTGTAAGTAACACCTTTTATTCTAGATTTTCCTTCTACAAATTCACATCTTAAAACTATTTACCTTCTGAGCTATTAAAGCCCTTTATCCCTCTGGAGTCTAAATGAGAAATACGCAAGACAATTGCTCACCTTCTCGGGGTAAAAATTTAATTACTTCTCTATTTTGCCCAAATAAAAATATGGAAATAATTGCTAAAACATAAAACTATTCTCAAACTTGTGACTTGGCAAGATGGTGAGCTTTTCTCTCTTTACACGGCATCTCCTGGGTTCAGAACTTGCATTGGTTTCTGGTACTTCAAATACAGGATAATATGACTAAGTAGTAAGAAATTGGAAAAAAATATAAATACTGGCAATATATTTTAAACTCACCATACACAATTCTCTGGATATTTATGAAATTTTGGTATCAGGCTTGTGGTCAAGCAAAAAAAAATCTATCCATGAAGCTGGGTTGTAGCACTTTAGTAAATTTTGAGAAATTAAATATTATCACTTCAAAAATTCAGTTATAACATATAGTTAGATCACATGATACATATGCCATAAACACAATACAAATGAAAAAAACAAATAAATGATGCATACATAAATAAGAGTGTGTATCTTCCCATTCAGGAAAATAGAAAATGCTCTGGGTATTTATATAGAAATAGTAAAAAGTAAGGACTGTGTTCCACAGGTAACAGAACTGCTGATTAAGCAAGCATAGAAGAGAAAGGATAATAAGAGATTAGGAGTAAAAGGTGCCACAATTCATTCTAGACTAGAAGAGACAGGGGTCAGCATCACCTGGTAGATTCTAAAAACATGCTGCCCTGTCCATCAGAGTATGGAGTATGGAAGGCACCCCTGCTGTTCAGGACACTTTCTATATCAGTCAGGGTTCTCTGGAGGAAGAGACCAACTTAGATGGATGGCTGGGTAGATAGATGATAGATAGATAGATAGATAGATAGATAGATAGATAGATAGATAGATAGATGATAGATGATAGAGAGATGATAGACAGACAGGCAGACACATAGATGATATAGAGAGATAGATGACAGAGAGATAGATGATTGATAGATAGATAATTGATAGAAGATAGATAGATGATAGATGGAGAGATGATAGATGATAGAGAGATAGAGAGATGATAGATAGAAAACAGACAGACAGATAGATGATATAGAGAGATAGATAATAGAGAGATAGATGATAGATAAATGATAGATAGATGATAGAGAATTATAGATTGATCGATCATAGATATAGATAGGTGAGGATTTGTTGGATTGACCTATACAATAAGCAGCTGAATCGTTCAACAACTATATACTGGAAACAGAACCTAAAATTTGGCCTTCACCTGAGACATTGCTACCCTTGTAGCTGCTCAATCACATTTTTTCACTCCTATAACATTGTAATTACTGGGCTTAGAAGTGGAATTAATGGAGTCCTCGTTCCTCCTTCTTAGAGCAACCACTGTAGCTCCATCTTCACCAAAAAGCCCTTGCTTTGATGCCTCGGTTTTCCTGAATAAACTTTGACATACACACTACCAAGAGAAGTAATCTTTTCTTCTTCCTTCCTCCTCCATCTTTGTTTGGAGTAAAAATTTGCTTATCTTTTTGTTATTTGGACAATTTCGTACATGTATGTGTTGTATTGTAATCATATCTACCCTTCTCTTACTCCCCTCCCACACCTGATAACCACTTTCTTCCTCCAGACTAGTCCTCTTCCTACTTTCGTGTGTGTGTGTGTGTGTGTGTGTGTGTGTGTGTGTATACAGATCTTGTGTAGGTAGCCACAAACAATTACAGCGGCTATGTCATATCATGAAGAGCGCATTTCATAGCGCTCATACCCATCCTCAGACTCAAACTTTCTACCTCCTTTTCCGTGATGTTTCCTGGGCCTCGAAGGCACTGATACAGACATCCTATTTGGGATGAGTATGCAACAGTTCCCGATTTTCAACACTTTGACCAGCATTTCACAAGCTGAGTTTGTGAAAGTTGATGTCTCAGGAATCCAGAATTTGCCTAGGTTAAAATTCTAACTCTAGGGCTGATAATATATGACCATGAGAAACAATATTTAGTTCTGTATTCCAGTATCCTCATCCTTAAATTAGAGGAGGAAAAGGAATCAGGGATGTAGCTCAGTGGTAGAACACTTTCTTAGCATGCTTAAGCCTCTGCAGTAACTGCTGCCCATTAGTAAAACTTCTGCTCTTCTCCAAAGATTCCTCTCTTACCTTACAAATATAGTATGCCCCATCCTTTGACTTTCTTCATGCTGACTTACTTCTCCATTTATATTTCTTCCAAAACTGTAAATTTCTTAACACCCAACACATTGAATGCTGTGTGCTCTGCTATATTTTCATTATCTGAGCATGTCTAACGCACATTAGGCTCCTAGCATGTGTTTGATGGCAGAATGAAGGTATAAATTAAGATGTACTTTAAAATAAACTTGTTAAGTCACATTTAAATAGTATTTTGTGTTTGCTAGCACCAGTTCTAATATTAGCTACCTTCATCTCTGTAATAAAATGGTGGGGGTGCCATTATTTTTAATTTTGTAGGTGAAGAAACTGAGACACAGAAAGATCAAGGAATTTGCCCTGAGTTAATGGAGGGCAATCCCAGGGTTCCATTCCAGCCTGTTTGTCTATGAAGCCCACACTTTTATTTGTAACATTTTATTATGTGTCAAAATAAGTACAAAAATAAAATCAATCAAAGAGCATAAAAAGGGAGGAAGTCAATTTTAAAATTCCAAAACACGTGAATATTTTGTCTAGATGCCTAGGGGTTACATCGTGTCAAAATAAGTACAAAAATAAAACCAATCAAAGAGCATAAAAAGGGAGGAAGTCAATTTTAAAATTCCAAAACACCTGAATATTTTGTCTAGATGCCTAGGGGTTACATTTTATCTGCTAATTGTGACATAAAAGATTAAGAATGGCAGCACATATTTCTGCATTTAAAATCTTACGGAAGTGCTACTTGTTTGGAAGTATTATTTAATCTGTAGATCATAATTTGAGGGGGAAAAAGCTATTTCTCAGGAAGATTTGTTATAAAGACACACCAGAGAATACATGGGTGACAGTAGTGAGGCCCAAGGTCAGGGTTAAGAGGTTTCTGGTCTGCAAATTCTGAAAGGAAAGGGAAACAGGGGCGGCACATGATTCTCACTGTGCAGGAGAGCTGAACAAACAGTTACTCAGGAGACATCAAGGCAATCCTGAAACTCAGATCTGAGAAAACTAATCGGCATTCCTTTATTCAACCTTTTATTTATTATCCCTTCTTCTTTTCTCCCATCAGGCATCATATTTATGGAAGATATTTGTCTATAGTCCACTGTGATGCACTATTACAATGAATATAGAGCAACCGCTGCTTTGATGGTATTTATAATTTATTAAATATGCTTTAAAATTAACACATTACATTAGCATATTAGTGAAGTTATTAATATTGATATCCTTGGGGTCCTACTGCCTAGGTTCATATTCCACCTTCAGGACTGATACTGTGTGATTATGGAAAACAATATTTACCTCTTCTATATTTCAGTGCCTTCGTCCCTCTGAAGATTTTAAAGCTAAAAAGAGGCCGGTGATATAGCTCAGTGATGGAATACTTGCCAAACATGCTCAAGGCTTTAGATGTAATCTGCAACAATGCAAAAATTAAGATACAGTTTAAAAATTAACACAGTAGAAATGAATATATATCCTGTAGGACTGTTAAAGCATTAAATGGTTTAACATTTACAAGGTAATTTAAAGAGTGCCAAGTTACAAACTCTATAGATTAATCATGTTGTGTGTGACTGTGTGTGTTTATATGTGTACTTGTTATATAAATTACTTACACATAATACATACAATTAACTACCATGGTTCCCGAGGGGATGCATCTCACTTTGGGGATGGCGTTCTCTCACTTTGGGAATGGCATTCTCTCAATTTGGGGATGGCATCTCACTTTGGGGATGGCATCTCTTCTCTCACTTTGGATCCCCCTATTTTATCCATTGCCTTCTTCCTTTTTTATTTTAAAAAGTTTTTAGAATTTTCAAACAATATTATTTGATGATATTTAGATCCCATCCCCACCTCCTCCCACTGCCCCCCACCAAATTCAGCATATTCTACTATATATACAGTATAACCTATAGAGCCTGATTTGTGCCCCCAATGGCCCTCAGCATGGGTCCATCCACTGAAAGTCGGTCAACCTACAACCACCTGTAATTCCAGTTCCAGGGGAATCCAACACCCTCTTCTGACCTCCACAGGCATTGCATAATTCAAGTGAACTTACATGCAGGCCACACACACATACATACAAAATAAAAATAATAAATAAATAAAAATAAAATGTGTCAACTTAGGACAAAGAGTTTCACAGACAATTCTCTGTGTCGAGCCAACTGTGGAACTCAGTGTTAGTCTCCATCTGCTGCAAAAAGAAGTTTCTTTGATGAGTGGTGAGAGGTACATTTGTCTGTAAATATAATCCCTGATTCATTCAACACCTGAGGGTGCTAGTGCCCACAACCACATATTAGTGTGGTTCTATTTAGAATTCTTTATATATTTCAATATACACAAATATACTATTTTCTTCTAAAGCACTAAAAAATAACCCATTTACTTATTCTTATTTCCAGACTACTAATTTAAATGAAATATTTTTCAACCTTTACCAAAATCCATCACCAACTGTAGACAGAAGGAATGTACATTCCTAGAGAGTGGTTGGTTAGCTTTAAAATAAGGGTCTTAATTTTGTTGATTTCATTTTATGTGTTTAAACATAAAACAAACATTATTATTTTAGTCATATCAGATTTTATATAAATTATTATTTTGAATCACCAACCATCCTCTATCATCAGTGTGTCTGTCTCTGTCTTGGAGTTAGAATTTCACTGTGTTTGTGATACATTTCTAGATTTGCTTCAGACTGGAATAAGTAAGGGTTTTAATATGATGATATTACAGGCTGAACACTCAGCATCATGAAATGTACTATGACTGTTCAATTTAGCAAAACATCCATAGGGGCCATCTAGTTCAATATCAATATTTGATAAACAATAAATGAGTTATAAACTCCATCAGACATTTGGTACATATTAATATTAAAGATATTCACTAGAAGACTGAACTTAAAATGGGTATCTCATCTTTAATTTGGTTACTCTAATCCTCAGGAAAAATATATTTTAAACATAATATCTTCCTAAAAGCTGTAGTATTGGCACTTAGTACTCATTAACCACATAGTAAAATACCTCATGATTTTTTTATAGCAAATCCTAAGACTCCTTAGTTAAGGGGTGAGTCTCCTCCTCGAGCTTATCAGCAAGCTAAGAGACAAATGAGAACACAAAGAAGAGCCCTAATGAGTCGGTGATGGTGACCCTTCACGTCTTCATTTCTACAAACTCTTATGTAGTTCTTCGATCAATAATGAGTTTGTTTAAATGGATGTCTGTATGTAGAGTTGGGAGTGTTACTGCCCACTCAGAAGTTAGGAGGAAAAGATATTAGCACTTATATTCCCTTTCTTATCTCAGTTCACAAACAAGTCTTAACATTTTTATGATGTAGAATGAAATTCTCGATTACCTGTGATATGGCCATCACACATTTCTAGTTGGATATCTTTCCAAAGCATAGGCTTCAGTATTGAATTTGTTAACTTTGACATGGTCTGAATTCCTATAAGTTTGTTTTGGCCTATGTTCCAAAAGAAGCACAAAGAATATATTCCAGAGGTGAGGAAGCACACTGAGATGTAATCTGAAAAAAGAGGAATATGTTGTCTGGAGGAAAGCACTAGATAAGACTTGTCGGTTCTCACCAGGCATCAAATTCTCATGTAAGAGCCACAGAAAAGGTAGAAAGGAGCTAGGCTCCAGATACTACCAAAGTCCCTTTAGGCTGAGATTTGGTGAATGTGACATAATTCCCACCAGAGCCAGCCCAGCATGCTGTTCCTTGTTTACGTTGTGGGGCAACTTGGTTTGTACGAATGATGCAAGGTTGATTGTATCTCGTTTCACTCTAGTGACATCGTGATCATTTAATCCATTGCTTTACATCAATGGTGGTAGTAGATTAGGTAGGAGAAAACGTTAACAAGGAGGACACCTCATGCATTGGGAGCAGCCAGAAATAAGCAACACATGAGGCAGAAGTGTCATGGGTCTGCATCCTGAATGGCTGGCTCCTAAGCAGTGAGTTATATATGTTTCATCTCTCCAAAATGCAAAACTGTGTGCATGGAACTTCACTATTTTCATGTGGTATCACCCAAGGAAATCTACAATCACAAGAAGAAGACAAAGAATACCTACAAGAAAAACTGAACTAATTGTGGCCTTAAGCTTGTTCTGGAATAAGTCTCAAGAAAGATCAGTTCACAGAAGCAGAATCACCTACACAATTTCGACAGAGAGATGAACCCTAAGTAGAGGGAAATTTATAGTTTAATTTAGTAGTAAGTATAGGACATTTTGTAGTTTCATAATCTCTTTAATAATATTGTAACTCTTCATCTGATGAAAATATCATATCACAACCTAAAGACTGGAGTCTGGATTAAATAGCTTGAAAGATTCCATCTCCCAAGAAGGTGAGAGTTCTGAGACTGACTAAAGGTGTGGGGATGACCTTCATATTGAAGGTAAACATTATTGTGTCATCTTTGTTTTGGCAAAAAGAAACTGAATGAATTTGCTGGCTCATTTATGACCACGTCTTAGAGACACTTTCTGTTTATTTCAGTGACAAATGTTTTCTATAATTACAGTCTTTTAAAAACACTTTGAAACCCAGACATCCAAAATTTTCATCTCTGTTCTGTGAACTGTATTTCTGGAAATTAAAATGAGAACCAAGTTTCTTGCCCTCTGGAAATGGAAATAGATCAGTATGTAGGTGCTGATGCTGCAGACAGTACCGCAGTTCACTACGTATGTCACCTTTTTCACAAACTGACAAAAAACTTTGCTATTTTATTTATAGATATTTGTACTTAAGGTAGCCTCGCAGTCAAGATATTTCACTTGTATGATGGTCCCTTGAGGAGATGGCAGTCAAGAAACATTAGACTGCATGTCTGCTCATGTACAAGAAGTCAAGTTCAGGCTATTGTCAGATTTAATAAATGGTACCTATTCACATGTTTTTGACTGTTATTATTAAGGTTACAGACCCGAGTAAAGTTCATGGATCTGTTTCTACTATTAAATCTGTCTGCAGATTCTTAGATAGCGTTTCTTGTACCTCATACATCTTTAGCTTCTGTTTGGTTTGTTATTTTTCTTCCTCATTCTCTTGTTGTAAATTTAATTACTTTGTAAATGAGATAATGTAAGGAAAAGAAATGCTTCAGTCTCCCCTACTGTTTAGCAGAAAGACTGGTATATAGCAAGTGCCATACGCATATTTTTGGATGATTTTTCTTTGCATTTCACATGGGAATTGGAAACACTTTGTGTATTAAAATGATCATTTGTAAGTGATGAGTTCATGAGTGGGCAGAGCCATGGTAAGGGCAGCTCCCCTGTCTGTTCCTTGCTACTGACCAGCCATCAAGGAACTGAGCTCCAGACTATAAGCCTGGGGATGTGAAAGATCCTGGAGACCCAGGCTGGGCTGAGAGCTGAGATGTTGGGGAATGACTCACCCTGCCAAAACTGGAGGTGCAGGTAGATCTGGGGTGGGATAGGATCCCTTTGATTTGCGGAAATCTGAGAACAAAGACCTGAACTGGAAGTCTAGGAACCAGGGACAGAGGTCAAAACCACAAGTCTGGGGAGAGGAAGGATCCCAGGCTAGGTGAGCCTTGAGATGGCCAGAATGACACATTATGCCAAGAGGAGGTCCAGGATGGGATAGTATCTCTGTGACCCTAGAGGGTCTGAGAGCTAAGACGATGGGGCACTAGGGAGTCTTAGAGATAGAGCTCCAAGCCACAAGTCTGGGAAAGGATCCCAGAGACCCAAGCTGGGCTGAGTCCTGAGATGGAGGGTACTGACCTACTCTCTAAAATTTTTCTAATTATTCAAAATTATTCATTATAATTAAGAAGCAAAGTATAAATTGTACATGATATATATCAAAGTTTGAAAGCCTAGTTAAAGGCAAAAACTTTTAAATTATTTTCTGAAGTTTTTCAAATAGTATTAAATGATTTTATGAAAATTAAGGGCTGAGTCCTGAGATGGAGGGTACTGACCTACTCTCTAAAATTTTTCTAATTATTCAAAATTATTCATTATAATTAAGAAGCAAAGTATAAATTGTACATGATATATATCAAAGTTTGAAAGCCTAGTTAAAGGCAAAAACTTTTAAATTATTTTCTGAAGTTTTTCAAATAGTATTAAATGATTTTATGAAAATTAAAAATTAAATCACCTTCGGGTTTCACATGCTAAATCTTAATTTCTCTCTATGTAAATTTAAGAACACTATAAATTGCTTGAATCATGTTTTATATTGAAAATTTGTGTATTATAGTTTATAAAAAGTTTGGGAAAGTTTTCCTTAGCCATCATTAACAACAAAGGTTCTGCTCCCAAGATTGTGGGAGAAATGCCCAGTTAATTTTTTATTATCTGAGGTTGAAATGTTGACTAGAGATTTGGGTATATTGATTTATAAATAAGAAAAAGGAAAAGTTGAGGAGAAAACAAAAATTTAGAGTATGTAGATAATTCACAAGGCAACAAGAGAAAGTGTAGATCAATGATTCTCAAACTTATCTGTTCATTAGAAAAATAAAACAGTAGTGCCTATACCCAAGTGCAAACACATTGAATAAAAATGTCAGGGAAAGGACTGAGGCATCAGTGACTTTTTCAGAACTCTCCAGTTGATTTGAGTGGACAATAAGGGCTGACAAACGTTGAAAAGAGAACAAACCCTGGACATGTACAAGAAAAAGATTAATGGTGTACATATTGAGATTAAATCATGGATGTCTGTGTCACTTAGACATTTAATCAAGAACATTTCTGTAGCAATGAGAATAACTGATCTTGAGATCACAAGTGATGACAGATCAGAGGAACTTATAATATAAGGCTGTCATTATCGTTTTCACAGTGCAGTTCTTAATAGTCTCTGCAGAGCGAAACATGCCTAACAGCCATTGTTCAGAGACCACTGGAGTTTTTAAAATACATTTTTAGGCTACTTTATGCTTCCTAAAACTTCTAAAACAGCACTAATTAAAGAATGGTTTGACACAATTAAATATATATTGGAATCATAAAGCAATCTGTTTTGTCATGGTTGATTAATTACCAGCTATTATTAGCTTAGCATTTTCTTCCATGTGACCTCAACTAGAAATATACCTTCTTGTGAAAATTTGGAAAATATGGCTAGTTATTTTTTACTTAACTAGTGAATTAATGAAAAATGTATCTCTACTTAAAGAGATATATTTAAAAAGTATATCTATATACAAAAACCTATATATAAGATTATAGAAAGTAATCAGTCCTCTGTAGACAAAGGATATAACTTTGATATTTTTGTTCATCCCTTTACCTTTTATATTCTCTATCTCTCAATCTGCTTCCTTAGTTTCTGATATTATTTCTGTTAGTAACTACCAAAAAAATCTAGCCTTAAGTTCAATTGTATCTTGGAAGACCTCTCGAAGTGTCAGCTGAGCATGGTTTTATGAAGCCTCTTCTGATAGCTCATGTTCTACATGCTGAATAGAGAGACCAGTTGGGAAGCTATTTTAGTAATTCAAATGAGTTCTGAATTACCTTAGTGGTAAAAGGAGACAGAAAGAAGAGACTGGATTCAATATACATTGGACTTAGTCTTTGTGATCTGGTTGATTCGAAACATGGAGAAGACTGTAACGATGGCTGGCACCCAGAGTTTCAAAGGATATATGAAGACGCCTTATGGAAATTCACTGGTTTCTATGCTAATTTGAAAAATATTGTGCATATATATTGTGCATATATTTTAGGTGGTTTAAAGTACCTATGGGGCTGGAGCCAGGGCTCAGCAGTTAAGAGCACTGGCTGCTCTAGCAGAGGACCTGGGTGCAATTGCGAACACCCCCACATGGCAGCTAACAATCGTCTGTAACTCCATTTCCAGGGGATCCAACACCATCTTCTGACCTCTGAGGACATTGCACAACACAGTCGCTTACATACATACAGGCAACACATTCATATACATAAAATAAAAATAAATAATAAAATATTTTTTAAATGTACCCTGCATGGGTGGACAGTGCTACTCCAAGAAGACACAGTTGTTACATTAAAATCTCAATACCAAGCATAAATACCTCCTCATGAGTTATTGGTTATAAAAGCACACAAAACAACACAGGCTATTGTTGTTACATTTAGTTGCACACTATAACTAGTTGGTAAGACCTTGTTGCTGAAGACATCACTCACATTGTATCCAGCACATAGAAAATCAATCTTGAAAGTGACCAAGAAGATTTCATCGCCAAAATATGATATGAAGGCTGCTGGGAGAGAAAAGACACCAGTGGTCTTATCTAGCACTGGGCTCTGCAAGCTACAACACTGAACGATTGGCAAGAGGTGTTCACAGGTTCAATGACAGCATGAAAGTTATGAGGATTACTAACCACTGCCTGATTGGATGTGAATCCTGCTCTACATTAGATAATGCATTCTAAATACTTATGTTTTTACTTGTAGATCTGATGCTACTCTCAACTATCACCATTGAACCATCTCTTTGCAATGAGTAGTAGTTAATGCAGAGACTCATATCTGATCAAAGTGCTCCATATAAATAGTTATGAGTGCACAGCTGTGGGTGTCATCTATATATGCAGAGACTCATATCTGATCAAAGTACTGGGTATAATTAGCTAGTAGTGCTCATCTGTGGGTGTCATCTATATCAACCTTCCACTATCCAAGCCTCAAGGAGCTGCAGAAGAGGAAGTGGAATAATGTAAGAGCTGACAGATGGGGAAGAGAGCTGTGAAATCCTGACTTTAGGACACGACATGACTACTGCATTCATCACTCACAGCTGGGGTGGTTACCTGTACAAGACCAAATCAGTCAAAATTCCAGTACGAATGAGTACTGCCCTTGATAGAGGAGCTATGAGAAACTGATTGCTGCTGAGGAAGGGACTCTTCTATGGGGACATGGCTACTGGTAGGTTGCTCATGCCCCAGTGATTGGCTATACAACCATGGACACATGGGCAGCAGTAATTACATTCAGAGGATTATTAATAACAAAAACTAAAAGTAAAAAGAGGACCTGAATCTGAGGTGGAGATGGTATGGAGAGCTAGAGGGAGGCAGTGGTGGATGGGCATATTCAATATATATTGTATAAATGTATGGTATTTTCAAAGAACAAAAAATATCATTTAAACAACAACAAAGAAGATGAATTCAATCCAGGACTTGGAGAGGGAATTTAACAATATAAAGGAAGAAGTCAGCAACATGAATGAGAAAATCAGCAATACAGAAAGAATTCTGAAACTGCACCAAACCCCCAAATTATCCAATCAATAAATGAGCTATTAAGTGATTGACAGTTCTCAAAGGAAGAAATACAAATGACCAATAAATATTTGGAAAAGCAATCAACATCCTTATCTACAGGAAAATGCAATTAAGAACCACATTGAGATTTGATCTTGCTCTTATCAGAATGGCTAACATCAAGGAAACAGCACGTACTGATGAAAACATATCTCATGCCAGGCACGGTAGCATATGCCTTTAATCCCAGCACTCAGGAGGCAGAAGCAGGCAGATCTCTGTTAGTTCAAGGCCAGCCTGGTCTACAGAGCAAGTTCAGGCCAGCTGGGGCTACAGGGAGACCCTGTCTCAAAACAACCAAAAAAAAAAGAAAGAAAGAAAGAAAGAAAGAGAACATATCTCCTAACCTATTAAAGGTTTTTATTCTAATTGTAATATTTTGCTTGTCTTTACACAGCATACATATGCCTTTATAGAATTTATGTTCCCTAATTCTCTGCCATTGTGAAGTGAACTTTTTTTGTTTGTTTTAAAATTTTATTTATTATTTTTATTTTATATGTATGAGTGTTTTGCCTTCATGCATGTAAGTGTACCCATGTCTGGTAATGCAATGGAAGTCAAAAGAGGGCATCAGACCCCCTGGAACTGGACTTACAAACAGTTGTTAGCTACCATGTGGGTGGTGGGAATCAAATCCAGGTCCTCTGCAACAGCAGCCAGTGCTCTTAACTGCGGAGCCATCTCTCCAGCCCCAATTTTCA
>NW_008350535.1:1277668-1278023 GCF_000622305.1 Nannospalax galili
AGTAAGGTGACCCACTTCCCCCCCTTTCTTCCTTACTAATACCCTTGCTCCTATGATCCTACCTCTTCTTCTTTCTCCTTATCACATAGGTTCCTTATATACCCTTCCCTCCCTCCTCCCTTAAACTAACCCAATTTTTATCCATATCTCCCTTCTTAAGGCCTGTTACCTACTATTCTTCTCCTTCAGGTTATTTCTTTTCCTTTACCTCACTGTTTCCTTACCCTTGTCCTGGTTCCTGCAGTTATGTCTGTTTGCATACTTATTTTCAGAGTCTGATCCTAGGATCCGCATATGGGGTCGATTTTTTTTTCTGCGATTGTGTTACTTCACTTAGTATAACAGTTTCTAGTTC
>NW_008350535.1:1283125-1289268 GCF_000622305.1 Nannospalax galili
GGAGTAGCGAACAGCGGGGGAGATGGAAGGGTGAATGTGTCTTGGGGAGTCAAGGCACGGAGGGCTGCACCATAGACTTACCCCAAGAGGCCTGAGGATAAGAGTGCACTGAAATGAACTTTTATCTCTTTCCTAAATATATGTTTTTGTTCAGTTTTCAAAGATTTTCTCAAATTTGTCTTCTCATCCCCTTAATCAGAATCATGTGATAGTTTTCACTGCCTCACAGACAGCTGATTGAACACATTCAATGAACCAGGCCTTCAAAAATTAACAAAATATTAAATTGAAAGTTGGAAGTAAAGCTTTTATGCAGTTTTGCTCCAAAGCAGAAACACGGATTTCATTTTCCACACATAAGTACTTGCAATGAGGAGGACTACAATTTCAGTATTTTATATAAACCCAAAGAGAAGACTCATGATTCCTTTTTCTATTTGGACGCAACCCAATGGAATCTGTGCGTTGCTCTCAAGTGCATGTTATGATGGAGAATGTAATTAAGACAGTATTTTTCTTTCATATTGTGATTTTAATCAGCACCAATTTAAGTTGTTTGGAAGAAATTATGACACATTATTTGAGGTTTAGCATATTTCATTTCTGGAACTTGCAAAATTGTTTATTTGACTCCAATGACTTTCTAGAATTAAGTCATTCTAAAAAGCTCAAAACTGTGACCTTTCTAGAGAGTCACTTGCTCATGTCATAAAGCTATATGAGCACATGTAATCAAAGATTAACTGCAGTAGTATTTTTTCAATGTATATTTTTATTGAATTTTTGTGCACTTCCTAAAAACATCTTAATCATCTTATTCCCCATCCCCCATCCGGACCCCCAGTCATCCCCCCACTAGGTTTTATGCAGTCTGAAATGTATTTTAAGGCCTATGAATCCAGTTTGTGTGCCCAGATGTACCTCAGTGCAAGTGAATCCACTGGAGTCTAGTCAGCATATCTAGAGTCTCTGTCTTAAAGAAGATGAGCTCTCCCTCACCCAGCAGGAATTAGCCGCAAATAGTTCTTAGACTAAGGTTGGGGTCTGCTGCCCATTTCACCAATTCTATACTGTGCTTTGGTCTGAGTTTACATGAGTCTTGTGCATGCTGACACACTTGCTGTAGCAGTATTTTTAAAATAGCAGTATTCATTTGTTCATGGATATGTAAGCATTCAAACTAAGATTCAATGAGCACCTTTACATATGAGAACTAAAACAGAATGAATTCAGCTGCCATGACTTGTCCTAAACCTGACTAGAATTCCAGAGAGTGGAGGATTATAGAGCTCTTTCAGAAACATGCCTTAGACCAAAATTATTTCAAGTCAGTTGTTGAAGTGCAAACAGTAGGGTGTGTGGTGTGTTCATCTCTGTAAAATAATCACTTCAGAAGTAAAAATATTGTATCTAGTATACTATCTATTTATTGTAGGAGATCCATGCATGATTTTCAAATACCTCACATTAGATGTGAGAAGACCCTTAGCTAAGGGTTTCAGCTTCTGATAAAGTCTCAAAAGTGTCTGCTTTGTTTTCTATTATGCATACACAGTTACCGTCTTTCAAGGGTCCACTTGCATAGATTTAAATGAAAACGTCAGTGTTCTCTGGTGTTTCATTCTAATCAAGCACTGTCCTCATCTTTCATTTGGGAAGCCACTCTCCTTAGCTTCACCTCAAGGTGATGTACTCTTCCAGACAGCTCCAGAGGGCACTTCACATCACATGCATAAAAGGCTATTCAAGGCAATGCAGGGATCCCTAATGCTATTTTGAACTAGAATCTAAAGTCATTTATAATTATATATTTGGAATTTACCTTAATTGTGTAAATATCCAATTCTTTTTCTTTTCATTGGACATGGAACATTTTAATGCACACATTGAAAACGTCTTTGGTTATCTGTACAGACCTTTCCCTGTAACAGAAGAAATTGGTTTTGGTATGTTCTACTCCATTTATCACCTCATAAGACAGCATTACTTTTATAATTCCCTTTATAGTTTTACAGTGAAGTTGTCACTCATTATATCACTTTATAAAATGCATGAAAATATTCATGTGAATGTGTCAATTTTGACAGAAATATGCTTTTCCTTTCAAAACATTGTCAAATACAATGCTAGTCATATTTATATGCACAGAACTTAAGCCCAAGACTCTCTTATAGCTGATTTTATGATATGAATTCCCATAAATTTTGTTCTTTTCTGTTTTCTCAAATGCCTTTAAACTGCTTCTTTGCTAAATTAATTATAACTCCATTATCAATTAAGTTTTACTCATTAATAAAACAAATGTTTTGAACATCATTAAATAATTAATTTTAATAAACTCATAAATATTTCCTAGTTTTGGGTTTTTTGTTTACTCATGAAGTAGGAATGATCAGACTCATATGTGCAAATACAAGTCACTGAAGATCCTGCCTGTGATCAGTATTTCTTGTTCCAGAGACTCACAAATAGTTAACATACAAAATTAAATATATATATTTTAAATTATTTGTGACTTTTTTCAAAGTCAGTTAACTCTTCAATTCTACCTTTTCACCTGATATCATTTTAAATACAAATTCCTTCTTTAGAAGGGATAGACTAAAGTTCTCTGAGCGAATCCCACCCATCACCATGAGTAAGAGGATCCTTTGGAAGTCCAGGTTTGATATTCAAACAGCTGGTTCTAGATGTAATGCAAGGTATATTTTGCATTCTAATGAGACCAACTGTTTTTTACTTCAGTTAGAACTTTCACCATACCCTAGCTGTGCTGGAAAGCATAAAAGCAGTGCTACATTATAGTGACTCTTCAAATATGAATGAGAATCATAGAATAATGCAAAAGAAAAAATACCCATCTCACATAAAAATATCTTGATTTGTGTTCCATTTATTGATTTAGTTTCATCTTAGCCTTTCTCTGAACCATGATAGACAATACAAGGACTGTAACTTGCCTATCCCTAATCACTGATCCCTGTTTGCTTCCACGGAACACTCAGTAACTATGACAGCAATCAGGGAAGAAGTGCACTTCATGTTCCTTTTCCTGCTTAATTTCAAATGATATTTCCTTTTGTATTATATAAAATACAATTTACAACAAAGCCAAACCAAATCAAACAAAAATGGATGCTTTGATGGTTGATATTATCAACCAGACAGGATCTAGAATCTCCTAGGAGACAAGCTTCAGGGCATATCTCTGAGGGAATTAGATTAGGTCAGTCTGTGGGCATACTTGTCAGTGGTTAACTTGGTTAGGATAATTGAGGTGAGAAGACCAACCCTAAAAGTGGGCAGCATCCTTTCAGGGTTTGAATCCTGGATTGCATAAAAGGAGAACGCCAGCTGAGCCCTAGCATTTATTTCCCTCTGTTTCCTGACTGTGGATACAATATGTCTAGCTGCCTCAAGATCCTATCCAAGACTTCCCTACCATGATCAGCTGTACCATGAAACTGTGAACCAGAATAAACTGCTTCTCCCTTAAAGTGTTCTGTGAGGGTATTTTGTCACAAGTAATTAAACAAATACATTTACTCAGCAAAACTGCAATTTCTCTCTTCTCCATATCTGAAGTGCATTTGGACAAATGAAAGAATGAGAAGTGGGATTGGATTAGATGATGAAGCTTTTCAAATAGAAAATACTCCACAAAACATCTAAATGACAATACCAATTTATAACAAATATTCATTTTAATATAATATAGAAATTTATTAAATGACTCAATAATAATTCTGACTCATTGTTTTCTCTTTTATTATTGTAATTGAACTGCATAGAAATCTCGTTTAGCAACAGAACAGAGTGTGAGACAGTGTGAATCATTGTTCACTGGAACCTTTAATTCTATAGCTAAAATAAGTTTGAAATTCCTATAAGACTATTTAAATATATAACTAACTCGGGCTTTGTATTCATTTAATTTCAGCGGTGTTTTCTATTTTGATAGATTCCAAACTCCAATATTCTTTTGACCCATCTAATTACACGTTGTTCAAGATACAAGCTTGAGATTTTGGTGTACATTGAATTATGGACAACATATTAATAACAGAGAAATGAGGACAAGGTTCAACATAAACTTTACCTAAATCAAGAAACAATTAACAAATAACCTATGTAACATCTTGTAATGTAGAAAAATAATTGTCTTAATATTTAATAACTGTTTTTTCTTATTCATCACTGTTTCTAAATTAATTTTATTATGTGTGTGAACACATGGTGGTGTGTGTGTCTGTGTACGTGTCTGTGTCTATGTGTGTGTCTGTGTGTGTGTGTCTGTGTCAATGTGTGTCTGTGTCAATGTGTGTCTGTGTGTGTGTCTCTGTGTGTGTTTGTGTGTGTGTGTGTATGTGTGTGTGTGTCTGTGTGTGTGTTTGTGTGTGTGTGTCTGTGTCTATGTGTGTGTCTGTGTGTGTGTGTCTGTGTCAATGTGTGTCTGTGTGTGTGTCTGTGTCAATGTGTGTCTGTGTGTGTGTGTCTCTGTGTGTTTGTGTGTGTGTGTGTGTGTCTGTGTCAATGTGTGTCTGTGTCAATGTGTGTCTGTGTGTGTGTCTCTGTGTGTTTGTGTGTGTGTGTGTATGTGTGTGTGTGTGTCTGTGTGTGTGTTTGTGTGTCTGTGTGTGTGTGTCTCTGTGTGTGTGTGTGTGTGTGTGTGTGTTTGGACACATGTACAAACGACAACTTTGTGCAGTCAGTTCTCTCCTTCCACCAATACATGTGTTCCGGAGGTTGAACTCATGTCACCAGGCTTGCACAGCAATCCCCTTTTCCTGCTGGGTCATCCCACTGGCTCTAGTGTTTTCTAACTGACTAGATGCCCAATGTCTTTCGGTAGGTAAACTTTTTAAGAGGCTCTCTTGCAGCAGCATGTTTCTATTTCCCTTAGGTTGGGTAACAGACACTACAGGGAAGAAATTTTTCAGCAGTAGCAATATATGTAGATTTGTGTTTTGATGGTGAAGTTGGGGGTCAAGAAAGCAAATGTTAAATGACCTGGAGGCAGATTTTACACCTATTTTGGAGACCTCAGGTCAGGACTTCATTTCCACACATTCTGTCTGTGCGAAACTGAATCCGCTCATCACCTATCTGAGTAAAGGCAGTGGGTTGCTCTTTTATTGGGATTCACCACCACCAAAGTTGTGGCACATCTTTGTATCAAAATTCCTAAAGAATGCCCTGCTACTTACCCAAAAGTTCTACTTAAGTTTACATAAATCCAAAAATTTTTACAGACTTGCCCTATGGGTGGGGAAATAAAACCCAATACCTAAATGTCAAGGATATCACACACATGATCCGTTAACTACACCTTCCCTTCCTGGTTTCCTTCAGGGCTGCTAGAAATCCTTTTTTCTTGAGCTACAGAAAGCTTGGTCCTTTCTAGACTACTATTGAAAACCTCAGATATTTCTTTTGTGACTCATGAATTAAATTTTTAAAAGATGACTTTATTTCCATTGTAGCCCATATTTCTACATATTCCAGACAGTGTTCAGAGATAGGTCATGATATTTGTTTTTCATTAATGTATGAATATATGTTTTTCATTAATATATTTTCTCTATTTTTGCAATATTTATTATTTCTTCCTATTTGGATAGTTGTTATTTTAGCACTGAATGTTATTGAGTTCCATGATTTCATTTTTTTTCCTGGGGACTTACAAGATCCATCTGAAAATACACACACTTACTTTAAATGTTCCCTAGACTCATGTACTTAGACTGTGGGAGTGAAGCCCTGTATCACATCAGGGCTGCTTGCCTGTGTCTCATGATTCTAGTCACCTCTTCCGGGAAAAAAAAATAAATAAATAAAACAGTCCTCAGAAATGGAACGCTACTTGGTTATCCCTCACAGCCCACTTTCAAAAGATATAAAATCCAGTGAACTTCTTTTTTATTTTATTTTGTCAAGAAGTTTTCTTTTTTTAACACCAGTTTGGCTTTTTTTCCACCTACAATGAAACGGAATACATTTTAAATGTCAAATTTATCTTCAAATGGCTCTTCACAGAAGCTATTTTAAAAGGTACTATTCACACACCTAAATTTAACGCTCATGGGATCAGTTCCAAAGTACACATTTGTGCATGTATGCATATATATACACATCCAAATATA
>NW_008350535.1:1289584-1294651 GCF_000622305.1 Nannospalax galili
ATTTATTTTGACAGTCTTCTTTTGTTCATCCTATTCTAATAGTTGTTGTTTTGATATTGAACAACATTTAGTACTATAATCAGTTTAGGGCCCTAGGGAGTTGAAAGACACATTTGAAAACGTTTCCAGCTTTTTTGTAAATTTTTTTATGGAATTATTGTGTATTTCATACAGAACATCGTAATCACCTTTATACCCCTTTCCCCACTGGCACTTTCTCAAAGCCCCCCTCCAGTAAAATTCACGCATCCTGTCATTTGTGCTAAGGTCTATCTAGTCAAGTTAGTGTCCCTAGCTGTCCCACAGTGTGAGAGATTGTCTTGACTATAATTGATTTAGAGGGCCCAGCTCACTGTGGCCAGCACAATTCCCTGGGAAGGTCACCTGTATAAGAAAGCTGACTAAATTGGAAGCTATGAGTGAGCCAGAAAGCAAGACAGCCAGGAACATTCCTCCATAGCTTCTGCTCCAAGTTTTTCCTAGAGTTCTTGCACTGACCTCCATCAGTCATGGATGGTGACCTGGAGGTCTAAGCCAAGCAAAGCCTTTCTTCCCTTCAGTTGCTTTAGGTCAGAGTGTTTTTATCATGACAACAGAAATGAACCATACTGGACATAGCATTTTCCCAGGTCCATGTGACTTATAAAGCTATGTGTTATAAGTGTTTATACAAAACATCCAGACTCTCTAGTATCTTTTAAAATGTGGGACATCAACCCCTGAGGTAGAATATGAAGTTACTATAAGCAGAACTTCTATGTGGCACCACATGCTTCAATAATTCTATATGAAAATACATTTACTATTAAGTTAAGGCCTTGCTAAACATTTTTACATAAAAGATGTTTAACAATGGAAAAAATTGAAGCACATATTTTATTACAATACCTTTAAGAATGTTTGTAAAGAATTATTCAACAAATCAGCTTTGTTTTCACCCTTATTACACATTCACAGCCTCAAGTCATTTTTAAATAGAATACTGAGGAACAGTATGTGGGTTGTACATGTAGCAAGGTGTGACCTCAAAGGCTTTGTATTAAATTCTATAACTTTCTTTACCGCACTGAATTTCCTCATTTCTCAAGAAGGCAGGAGAGAAATCTGTCTTATTTTCAAGCCAGGTGATGATTTTGTTGCAAAGTTTTACTAAAATATTAATTTGACATCTTTGGAACCTTGATGTAGTACAAACTCTTCTGCTGGCCTTGTGGTTGTTTTTTTTTTAATGTCTCCAAAAAAGGTAAAACTACATTCACTCAAAATTTATGACTTTATCTTCAATATTTATTATAAATGTTTGGATAATATAATTTGAAATTTTTATTAAAAACATCAAATTATTAGCATTTGGGTATATGAATCACACCAATGATTATTTCTTAACTGTTTAATGCAATAAAGTGTTTCTCCAGAATCTGTATTTCATAATTAAAATAGTATTCTCACTTTAGAACAATTTTAGAATAACAAGAACAACTGTAAATATAACATAAAGCTTCCTAGCTTGTCTTATACCCATTTCATCTATTGTCATATGCTAACATAGTGGATTTCTTTCAATGACTGTTTTAGTACTGATAGGTTGGTATTAACTCACCAATCTCATATTCAGGTATCTTTCATTTTTACTAATATCCTTTTCAAATGTCCCATCACTGTGCCTTACATTTGGCTACATCTCCTTAAGCTTCACTGAAACTTTCACAGTTTGCTGGACCATTGTTCTTCTCAATGACCTTAACTCTTTGAGAATTCTCGGCTAGATTTTTTTTTTAATAAAAAGCTTATCATTTGATTGCTATGTTTTTTTTTTCTAATAATTAGACTGAAGATTTGGGCTTTGGGAGATCCCAAAATCAGAATGTCAGTGTGATCACATCTTTACTAAATGTACCACCTTGTTCACCTGGTAAAGGTAGGATGGTTGGTTTCTTCTCTTCAATTTGCTCTTCTTTTCCAAGCTTCCACATTGTACTCTTTAGAAGGAAAGAGTACAACCTGTGCGGCCCATAATGAAGGGGAAAGTTATAGCCCATCCTTGAGGGTAGATTAGATGATCCACATATCGCCTATAACCCTGCACAAAATATTTGTCAATTCTCTTTATTCACTCTATCAATGAAAGCTTCTGCTTACTCATTTTTAACTGTGGTTTATAACTCTATTCTGTTTACTTTGTTCAAAGTCAACCATTAGCCATCGGGAGAAGTATTGCTTGGTTCCTTCTTCCTTAAAGGCCAATAATTATGTTTTATTTGTGTCTTATTTTTGCTTTAGTTATCAATACTTCCTTACCATTTAATAGATTTAGTATGTGAGTTTGCAAGCTCATCTTGCATGCTCCTTGCCTGCTTCCTCTGGGAATCAGCCATTCATTTATCTAAGAATTTTTGTGTCTTTTTGTTGAAAATCATATTGGAAATCAAATCTGGTGAGAAGTTATATTAATTGATGCTATAGAATTTCTCTACTTCTATGCTTTGTCAACTAACAAAGAGATAAGAGGTAATAAATACATATATACTATCACATGTGCATATGTATATTCATAAATCTCTATATAATCATATCCATTTGTTGAGCTAAAAACAATCTTATAATGCAGTCTTTAGCCCCAATCTATTTATATATGGCATATAGTTCTCTGGTTGTATTACAGATCTGTAATCTCCCTTTTCAACACTGAGAACTGTGGCCCTTACTATCAAATGTCTACTTAATTATTCAGTCCCAACATACATTTATTGTGGTATTAGAGCAATTAACCCACATCTCCATCAGGAACAATCTTCTGAATTGGAGTAGAGTGTTGTTGTACAGTAAACACTTTTTGCCTCTAATCTTATGAACTCAGCTCATTTCTAAATCTACTCAAGTCAGGCAATTTTCCTTCACCCTCTTTAGTGAGCATTTTTTTCTATACATTTGTAATATAATCAGATCGTATTTTTCAGCCTGTCTTTTGTCCTAGGAACCCATATCCCTAAATAGTGTGTTAATTTGCATGCATGAAAGTTAACCTGTAAGTTGTGAAGGGCTAGAAATTTTCATCATGTACACTGTAATGTATCCAAAGTTGTAATGTCACACAGAACAGTTTCACTGCCTAACCACCAATCATTTTAATGTAGTTATTACATTGTCCTCCTCAGAACATTATATTGGAAGAAAAAGAGAGAAGCTCTTTTCTGTCTGGATTCTTTAATATAACAACATGCATTTAATAAGGGTCCAAGCCTTTTTATGTCTAACTCATTCTGTTTAGAAAAAATACATTGTTATGGAGAACTACCACACCTTGTTCATCCATTCACCTACTAGTAGACATCTTTGTTGCTTCTAAGTTTGTTGGGACTAAGGGCCAAATTCAATTGTATAACAGCTATGGATACAAGAGCTGGACTGTATGGTATGACCATGTTTATCTCTGTAAGAAACTGTGGAATAGTCCTCCAAAGTGATTGTATAGTTATGGATTCTGAGGAGCAAACAGTAAGAGCACCTGCAAGATCAGGTAAAGGTGCCTGCTCTCAAGCTTGATGACCTGAGTTCAATCTGGGACCTACAAGGAGGGAACTGACTCCTGTAAGTTGCTTTCTGACCTCCACATGCATGAAGACACCACACACACACACACACA
Organism: Nannospalax galili; assembly: GCF_000622305.1. NCBI lineage: Eukaryota > Metazoa > Chordata > Mammalia > Rodentia > Spalacidae > Nannospalax > Nannospalax galili. Next base: position 1,293,228 of record NW_008350535.1, read on the forward strand.
CACACACACACACACACACACAAACTTAATTAATGTACATTTCTCTCTAATGCAAAAGAATCCCTGTTACTTTATATCCCATTTAGGTGTTGGGTATCATCAGTTTGTGAGCAACTGACCATCTTATGTGTGTGCAGTGGCATCTGATTATTTGGTTTACAATTATCTAATCACACATGCTCTTTTACTTACCATGTCTTTAATGTCTTTGTTCATATGTCTCTTTAAATCACTTGCAAACTTCCTGCCAGGTGGTTTATTTTCTTATTGGTGAGTTTTAAGAATGGTTCATATATCTGGTTCTAGTCAAGATCTCACACCCATTTTACAAAGATTATCTCCCAGTCTATGTTTTGTCTTTTGATTTCAAGAATAGAGTAGAATTTTATAATTGTAAACCAATGTGAAATGCCGCACAGGTCAGAACAGGGCTTTGGATTCCCCTGGAACTGGAGTTAAGGATGGTTCGTAGCTGCCGTGTGCATGCTGGGAATCAAACCCAGGTCTACTGCAAGAGCAGTCAGTGCTCTTAACCGCTGGCCATCTCTCAAGCCCCAGAACTTTATAATTTTAATAAATCACAACTTATCAACAGCTTCCTTTCCAAAATCTTAACTGTTATGTTATAGATACAACCTCAGGGCTAGGCCCAAGGTTCCTTCTCTTTTTCTCCTCTGTTTTCTTATAGAAACTTAATTGTTTTGGCATTAATTCTATGATCCATTTTGAACTAAATTTTGTAGACAAGGTAAGTCTTGTTTTTTTAAAAAATTGCATATATACATGTATATATATGGCATGTGGATGTTCAGTTGTTCCAGCACCATTAATTGAAAACAATGTTATATCATCTTTATTGAATTTCCTTTGCTCTTTGGTTAAACCTGAGTTGGCATTTCTGAGTCCTCCTTTGTGTTCCACTGTTTAAAATACTTATTATTTTTCTAATAGTACATCATCATTTTTTACTATAATTTATACTGTTTTAAAACTAGGAACTATGAGACCTGAGATTTTACTATTCTTTAGTATTGCTTTGACATGTCTAGACTCTTGTCTTTTTGCATAAAACTTAAGAATAAATTTGATTGGGTCTGGAAAGAAGGCTCATCTCATCAGTTAAGAGCAGTGGCTGTTCTGGCAGAGGACCCAGGTTGAGTTCCCAGCACCCACATGGCAGCTAACAACCATCTGTAACTCCATTCCAGAGAATCTAATGCATTTTTCTGGCCTCTGTGGGCATTATATACACATGTTGCACATATATACATGCAGGCAAAAACTCATATTGATCAAGGAAGCCGAGGAGACCCCACCAGATGGACTTGAGCCAGTGTCCAGTCTATAAAGAGGAGGGTCAACACAGAGGAATCATTTCCTCCATGCTTCCAAGAGAAGCCAACAATGGTCGAGCAGGACCTTTG
>NW_008350535.1:1295636-1323711 GCF_000622305.1 Nannospalax galili
ATTATTCTAGGGATAGGGAGATCATACCCAATAGTTGATAGTTCTTTTTAAAATATTTTTTATTGTGCTTTTGTAATTTCATACAATATTTATTAATCAAATTTAAATTCCCTCCCCCATCCATGCCTCCCCTATCCCCCCACTGAACCTTACGTATTAGGCCATACTTGTTAAGTCTTATTCATTCGGGCATTTGTACCCAAATATCCTTCAGTGTAAATGCATCCACTGGAGTCTAGACAGCCCATCTAGTGGTCGTATATAAGACATACTCTCCATCATCCAGCAGCAATCAGTCTCAAATAGTTCTCAATCTAGTGGACTCCTGCCACCTATTTCTCTCCTCTCCTTTGGGCCCTTGTTCAGTTGAGTTGGCATGGGTCCTGTACTCGATGCCACCATTGCCACAAGTTCACATGTGCAAGCTTCCAGCGGCCTGGAAGCCTCTGCTTCCCTGTGTTCATGAACCAGCCCTGGCTCTTAAAATATTTCCGCCCCCTCTTCCACAGTGGTCCTGAGCCGTGGGTGGATGTGGTTCCATATAGGAGTCCTAGACTAAACTTCACAGTCTCTTATTATTTAAAACTTGGCCAGTTGTGGCCTGTGTGCATTGCACTCTGATGTATAAGGAAGCTTTACTGGTGAGAGCTGAGGGATGCATTGCATTAGTGTCCTCTCTACCCCTTATTCTGCTATGTTCCATGAGCCTTAGTTGTAGAGGTTCAACTGTAGATGTGTCACCTAGTACTGGGCTTCTCTCAGATGTATGTTCTCTATGTCTGAACAGATGTGCAATTCTGCAGTAGCCTCTGTCTATTGCAAAAAAAAGTTTCTTTGATGAGTGCTGTCTGGTATGCTTGTCTATAAATAGAAAGATCAATATTTAGCATATAGTAAGAAGTTTCATTTGTCTAGAGAGATGGGGTTTTCTCTAGGATCTATGTCCTCTCCTGACATGTACATTTGGATGCGTTTACAGTGCCACCCATGAGTTTCCTCCCATTGAGAGGACTTTAAGTCCAATTAGATAGCTGTTGATTGCCTCCCAGATAACAGTGCCACTACCATACCATAGAGGTAGTTTGCCATGCCAGTTGTTATGATTATTAGGCTTTAGGGCTGAGTTGGACTGTCGATTGTTTTTTTTTTTCCCTTGGCAGTTTGCATATCATCATCTAGCATGATGATAGCCAAACTTCATTTACAAAGCCTCCAGGTCAGTTCCTGCTCCTCCATTATTGCAATTCCTGTACCCTAAGTATGTCCTGTGCTCAACAATAGGGGTTTATCTACTAGTTCTGGGAGATAAAAAAAGAAGTTTGGCAATATCCTGTGTTATTTTGGGAGTCTCCTGAAGCACCTTCACCAACCATTCTAAGGGAAGTCGCTTCTGTCTGACACTGTGTTCCTTGCCGGAGAGATGGTTTTTAACTTATCTTTACATTTTAAAACAATTTATAAATTTATTATTAGTAGTAATATTAATAGTGCTGTGTGTGTGTCTGTGATGTGGTGTGATGTGGGGTGGGGTAGGGTGTGTGTGTGTGTGTGTGTGTGTGTGTGTGTGTAGAGAAAATAATTTTCAGGAATCAGTTCTTTCCTTCCATAGTGGATTTCAACAATTAAATTCAGGTATCAGGACTGTGAAGGAAGTGATCATATTAATTGAGCCATGCCGGAACCCATAGAGATAGTGCTTGATTACATATTAGCTAAAAAATATACACAATCAAAACTTAGAAAAGTTCCAACTGAAAAATCCTCTCAAATTTTTAGACAAGGGCCATCCCCAGTTCTCAATTTTGAGAGAGGACCACTTTCTATGTATGCAGTAAAGACAAAGAACACTTAGCAAAGCCAGAACCGTACTCTTGAATAGAATACAGAATGGAAAAATTTAAGAAAGGAAATAGTTGATGGAATGAAATGTAAACAGAGACTGGTAACTGCATTTTTCTGAGGGAAACATGGTTTTGTTTTTACAGTTAAACTGCATTAGACGGTATAAAGTGAGGGGACAAGGCAGCCAGATTACTTAGCTATAGGGGCACAGGTACACCATGCGTAAGGTGTTTTATGTAAAGTACACCTCCAATAGTACCATTTGCATGGACTGCAATGTGAATGATGCTCCCAGAGTTGCTTAGTGCCACATATAGTTGCAGAAGTCTTTGTATAGGGATGATTTTAGTCTTCTTGGAATAAATTGTCATTTTGTTTCTGTGAAGAATTCCTGAAGTCTACCTCCCCTTAGCCATTAAATTAGCACTTAATGCCAATTTAAACATCCTTTCTTTAAGTTTGGATAGTATGCAATGTTCTCCTATAAGAGCAAGTGTACTTTTATGTTTCTTCTTTGTAGTAAACACTGGGTCTCTTCTATTTCTGTATCAGTATTTCAGGACAGTGTCTGGCATAAAGAAAATGTTCAAGGGGCTGGAGAGATGGCTCCACAGTTAAGAGCACTGGCTGCTCTTGCAGAAGACCCGGGTTCAAATCCCAGTACCCACACGGCAGCTAACAATCATCCATAACTCCAATTCCAGGGGATCTGACACTGTCTTCTGTCCTCCATGGGCATTGCATGACATGGGTGCACTTACCTACATGCAGACATTACTCGCATACACATAAAATAAAAATAATAAATAAAACATTTTTAAAAAGAAAATGATCAGTGAATATTTTGTAAATTAAAAGTAAATTTTCTCCATAAGATATACCCAATAGCCTTGTATTTCTTTTCTTAATTTTAATTTGTTGTCAGTTTAGTCCATTGAGTACACACTATTCTCCTACTTATTAAATTAAATATCTGCTTGAAGTGGCATATTGAAAATTAAGCTTAGTTAAATCTCAATTTCTTGTGATCATTTTATAAATTGTTCATTGCTATTTCTCATATTAACTTGGTTCAATGGTTAGATAGTAATTAACACAAATGCTTAATGATCACTTTCCCATTCTGATATACCACTAATGATACTTACAGTTTAAAGTGCTTTAGGGTTAATTACAAATGCTGATAATTTGCCTCCCCTTCTAGCTGAAAGTATATTCTTATACCTAAAAATATGGTGTGTGTTCTAGACCAGCCTAGGAAGAATTAAACTTCAGGGGTTCAACAATTAGTCTTCTTAACCCTTTAGTTTTCTCAAATTGTCTACAATACTTCTACAGTCTGCATCTACTTTAACATCAATGTTGAAAAAATATTCTTTGGACCTGGGTCCTCTGATGCAAAATATGAGAATTTTACAATAACAGTAAAGATCATTTTGTTGAGGGCAATTACAACAATTCCTTACCCATAATGACTGCATTTTTCTGTTCTATTTCTTCTAATATTTACTTATCCCAACACCCCTCTCTTAAGGCAATTTAGAGATGAACTTACCAACAAGATAACGCTTTCATTCTAAGCTAGACAAAAAAGCAGATTTGCATTCTACAGAACAAATCATTAGGTAAAAGTTGTTTCCTGTGCTGTGAATACATAGACACACTAATAGCAACCATCATAGGCTTCTTATATTCTTGTGTATTCTTCACTAATATAAGAAAAACTTGTCTCAGTGCTGCAGAATTAGTGTTTTCCTTCATTTCATAGACTTAACATTCATTTTAAATGTTTCTGTGACTGTGTCCAAATTAAATTTCAAGCTTTCTAGTCCACAGCCATGCATCGTATTGCTTTTCTGTTTTCTCATAACAGTGCATAGCTCATAGCTGTTTCTATAAAATGTCTACTTTTGCTTTTTTAATTATTTAGCCTAACCATTCTGAAATTAAGATGGCAACTATTACCCGCAGGATGAAATGAGATTGTAGTTGCTTTTTACTATAATATGCATTTCAGCAGGTTTAGCTAAAATTTCAATAACTTCTACCAAACAGTTGCTAGCAAGTCAGAAAATGATTTGCACAAACTGCTTCGAAAAATATACAAGATCATAACGAATAGGTGATCAACTTAATGAAGTAAGTGTAAGTTCAAAATATTAGAGACCAAAAAGATTTCAATAGATTTCTGAATTGAAAATTTCCTAGAATGTATATTGCACAGAACTGAATTCAAATAAAAGATGAATATAGTCCTCTTCTTGAGCATGGCTTTCTCGGTTCCTACAGTATGGGAATGGTTCAATGAATAGTTGACCGTGAGTATAGACTGAATAAGGAACAATATACCAACATTTCACATCAAAAGCACACAACAAATTTAGTTATTTCCCCACAGAACATGAAGGAGAATTAAGACGGTTTGCTGCCTTTACCATCACACTGCAGAACAGAAGCTGCTAGTAGCATAATTTTGTGGGCCAGTTTATTACGTTTAATTTTTAAATTTTATTTCTATTTTTTTATGTATGAGTGTCTGCCTGTGTGTATGGAAGTGCACTTGTGCATAAAATGACACTGGAGACCAGAAAAAGGTATTGAATTCCCTGGAACTTGAGTTACAGGTTGTGAGTCACCATGTGGGTGCTGGAAACTGAACTCAGGTCCTCTACAAGAGATATCAGTGCTCTTAAAACCCCTGAATCATCTCTGCAGCCCCCTTTTAGCTTTACGTATATGAATGTTTTACCTGCATATATGTGGACCACATGTGTGCCTTGTGCATCCAGAGGAAAGAAAAGGGCATGGAATCCTCTGGAATTGGAGCTACTGATCATTGTTAGCTGCAACGTGAGTGCTGGGAAATGAACCCGGTTCTTTTGGAAGAGCAGTGCTCTTAACCTCTGAGCCATCTCTCCAGGCCCTAAGAACTCACCAAGTGGTCCCACTGGGACTTGAACCCAGGACACTGTGTGTGTAAAGAAAACATAATAACCACTACCCTATGGAACCCTAAGAATTACACTTTTTTGCTGGAAGGAGACAGGAGCTCCAGCTTTTGATTTATTAATATGAAATCGCTACATCTTTTAAAATAATTTACTGAGAATATCATACATACATATAAGGTGTCTTAATCAAATCCATGCCCACTCCCTCCCCTCCAACTCCTCCCACATCTACCCATCATTTTTTTCTGATAACTTCATGTACTCTTTCTTCTCTTTTTATAGAGCATTTTGCTACTCTGGCATTTCCCCTTCTGAAGAGGTAACCCTAGAATCTTTTAAGGATTAGATAAGAGCTCCCAAATACTTTCAGAGTATGTCGCTAAGAGGCACAAAGGCCATTTTTACTTTTAACCCAGAAACTGGCTACTTTTCCTTGGGCTCATTTCACCCTAGCTGCCTAGACAATTCCTACCTCCTCTTGTTATCACACCATCCTCTGAAGAGGTTACCCAACTTGCAGATAAGGAATTGGGTCGCAGACCACTCTGGCTTCTTCCATGCTGAACAAGGATGCAGGGTGAGGTAACTGGGGTACCCGCTTCAGTGGGTCTATCTAAAAGACTCCCAAATTGCATAACTCTTATTTGTAAGTGGAAAAGACAGTCCTTGGCTGGTGACTAGGAGATGTGAAGGAGAAGTGAAGGCAAGAGTAATTAGCATTACAGGTTCTAGACAGGGAACTAGAAAAAAGAACAGGACAAATTTCAAATGTTCATATGAGAGTCCATGGGAAATTCTTGATGAGAGCTTCCAAAAGCTTCCCTCTATTGAGTTCCTCCTCACTTGTCTTTGGTCTGCCAAGACCGGACTCGAGAGTGATGGATTCGGGATTTGCTTTCAGATACTTTGAAAACTGTTGGAGTGGTTAAAATCAGTGTCAATTCCCTCTCAAAGGCTTCTAGATAGGGGGAGAAAACAAATTTGGCCATCATTTTAGAACAATAACTGGTTGTCTCCCTTAGCTACAAGTATTGCAGACCAAGTTTTGAAGTCTTGCATCTGAGCAGCACTTTCTGATTAGGAACAAAATCATCAATGAGAAATAATTGTCTAAATAACTTTTTGTATGGACTTAAGCCTTATGTCTTGGAAGTGTAATCCCTTGAACTCTTAAAGAAATATACTGAAGACTTTAATCTTTGGTTATACTTTCCTTTTGAGTGTTTAAGACTATACAGTTGGCCCAAATAAATCAATTTACTTTTACACTTAAGGTCCTTTGAGGATCTGTTCCTCAGGGGTCACATGGGCTTGAGAGGAGCTCCTGGCTCCTCTCTTTTACCAGTTCCATCTAAGTGAAGAAAAATCAAAGGTCCTGCTCAACCATGGCTGGCTTCACTTGGAAGGATGGAGGAAATTTTTCCTCTTTGTTGACCCTCCTCTTTGTAGCCTTGACGCTGGTTCAAGTCCATTTGGTGGGGTCTTCATGGCCTCCCTGAACAAGAGAAGGACAGGTGACTCACCACAGTTACATGACATTTTGAGAGAAATTACACTTTGTATTCAAGTATTAATTCTATTTTTTGTTTTCGGTTTCATTTTGGTTTTGAGATGGGGTCTTCTTTTAGTCCCAACTGGCTTGGAACTTGTTGGTCTCCATCTCACAAAGATCCACCAGAGTTGAGATTAAGGGATATGCTAGCATACCTGGAATGAATTATGACATTAAATTATAGAGTTGTTTTTTGAAACGTGTATAATAAACAACTTAAAAGTGGAACATGTTTTTATTTCTCATTAGACCATTTCTGTCATTTCTATCATTTCACTCTTGGCCTGTTAATAAAGAAAGTCATTTTCAGTTACTCTTAGTACACTTCAGAAATGCAATTCAAAGCTGATGAGCAACCAGGATCAAGTGCATGGGCCATGTAGGAAAGTTTACTTTCTGTGGAGTACAAGTTAGTTGAATCTGCAGGTTTCTTATTAAATAGATTAGTTTCTCCTAAAATCTCAAGAAATGTCTTAGAAAGAGAAAGAAATTAACCTGTATTGCTCAGCCAGACCTTGGGGTCTGAGTTCCCCTGATCATTCCTCTCCATACAGCATCTGGATGACTTGTTCGCATTAGAGTGCCAACCCCATTAAGAAATCCATTTCATTGAGTATCTTCAACCTAATTTTTATGGAAGTTTAGTTTTTTAAAATCACTTCCCTGTTTACATTGTTCAGAGCCATTTAACTTGAGTATTTTGTCATTTAGAGTAATAACTCATCAATCCACAGAGCAACCTTTCTTTATGTTACTTTTCTTAGTGCTCTGAAATGTGCTATTTTGAATCCCTGAAATGTTATAAACCACCAGATTGCTAATTGCTTTGGATGCTGTGAAAAATAATTACTCTACATTATTTTTGATATTTAATTGACAGTGTAATGCATTTAACTAAAGACCTGCAATAAACTATTTCTAATTACTGAGGGTGGTGGAGTGGAAAAGTAGGCTGTCAAACTTTACAAGGGAAATAATGTTTCTCCATTATGTTAAAAGTCCTTTTGATATGACTTTTTCAGAGTCACAAAATTCGCCCAAGTGGAAAGTTCTGGAAATCTCAGAGAATTTATAGTTCTAATCATAATGAAAAAGGAATTTTTTTATAATTATTATTTTTAAATAGACTGCACTTTAAATGGAAGTCATATACTGTTTACTATTTGCACTAAATTTTTTCCTGCACATGGCAAACGTTTATAAGGGAGATAAGCAGGACACTACTGGCCTGTGCTACATGTATTCTGTGTCTGTAGGATGTCCAGTTGAAAACCTATGACTCATTTCATATGCCATTAGCATACAGTCATACAGCTCACAATGTTGTTTTGGTGAACGATGTACTGTATGTACAAGGGTGTTTCTGTAAGATGACAGAGGATCTGAAAAGATCCCATTACCTAGTGGTGTCACAAATGTCTTAACAGTATAGTGCACAGCCTTCCTCATATGTGTGTGCTGATGTGGCTATAAACAAACCAACTGTACTTCCAGTCAGATAAAAGTAGAGCAAACACAATTATATACAATTAGCAATCCTTACCTATAAGTGTTTATTAGCCAATGTATTTACAAATCTATGCATTTCAACATTATTTTAGAGTATACTCATATTATACATGTATATATAATTTACTATAAAAGATCTCTATGCACTTACATTTACATTGTATATACCTACATATACATATATATATATATATATATGTATAATCACATTTCCTGTGAAATAGTGTGCCATGTTTCAATGGCTATAGCCTCAGATATATCCTGTTTACAAGTCTCTGGATGCATCAAGAGTCTACCTCCAGTGACTGTCCAGTGTGCTCTGATAGTCTTATAACAGTGAAGTGGCCCTACTGACCCATTTCTCAGAACACATTCCTCTTGTCAAGTATAACATGACTATAACACGTAGTTGTCATCAGGATCTGTGCTGTTCTTGGCTCTCTACTTAAGACTGTGTTGTTTTCAATGGCCTCCCGAAAACAACCCTTAGAATCTGGTGCAGGAAAATTTTGTTTAAAAATATCACAAAGCAGAGTGTAAATGATGTTTGACACTTTGAAAGATGTGCACTGTTGACACTGTGCAGTAGCTTTAGGATTCTGCTAATAATTGGCGTTGTTGTTTTCCCACTCATGATTTCTTATTAAAATAAAAAGTCTCAGCCAGTATTTCATTAAATTATTGGTTTTAAACACTTCAATTATGTATATTTTCCAAAACATAACTAAGTAAAGTGGTGTGTTTCAGGGAATGTAAATTATTTTCAGCATTTCAGGAATTGAAAAGGGAAAAGAGGAAGGAGAAAATGCTGGGCTGGTGTGAAGCGATAGCCCGTAACCCTCACAGAATCCCAAACAACACGCGGACACCCGAGACCTCAGGGGATTTAGCAGATGCCTCTCAAACCTCCACACTGGTGAGTGGAACGTTGTACTGGTTGTATTAATCACAATGACTTGCACATGCATGGGATGATTTGACAACGGGATAAGGAGGGCATCATAAATAAGCACTTCTATTTAACGGGTACTACTTACATAATGTCCTAGAGAGTCTGTTTAATTAATGAATATTGGTACGATCTCTCAGTACCTATATTGATTAAAATATCACAGAAGGTGAATTTAATCAAATTAAACTGAGGTTTCTTTTTCTTGATGTTGCCCTGGAATTGCACTGTGATTACTGTAGTGGACTATATACTGTGCAATGGAATCAGAGGCAGCAAAGAACTATAGTAAAAATAAGTAACTGTGAGTAAGACTCTGAATCAGACTGTGCTTTCATATTTTCTTAAAATATCTACACGAAATCACTAAAATCATAATCTTCACGGAAAAGTATTCTTAAATCATTGTAGAAGTAATCTGAAGAACTAACCAGTGATGTAGTCTTTGGTGTTTTGTTTGCCATTATCCCGTTTACATGCTTCCAGCGAAGCACTGGTTTCCAGCAATTAGATAAAGATAACTCATTAACAGAAAGGACTTTTGAAGATTCTTTATTTAGATCTGAGCTGCAACATTCATCGTTTCAATTTAGAGAAGAAAATTCCATTTGGTGTCATTAAAAATAATTACTGACTGCATATGTTTTAGTGATTGTTTTATCATTTTGTAACATTACAGATTCTTTTTATTAGTCTGTCTTATTAGTTGATGAACATTAGGTTTAATTTGACCAAAAATTGTGTAAATGTTTTACTTTTTACTTTGAGTTTGACAACTTTTATCATTTTACCATCTTGACGTGTTTGAGAAACTATAACAAAAGAGCAGAAATTTCTGGCTTATAAACAACAGAAACCTACATCTTCCAGTTCTGGAGGCTTTGAAGATTAAAAATACTATCATATTTGGATCAGAAGACGTCCTGCTTTTCTGGTTAAAGAAGGTGTCTCACATGTCGATAGAAGCAGGGCGTCTCCATAGACCTTGTCTGTAAAGACACTGTTTCACTGACATTTTTCTCCTCACAACTCAATCCAAAGACTCCTCCTCCTCCTGTTATTCGAGGCTTAGAACTCCAGCATATGAAGAGAGAATGCAACATTTAGATAATGGCGTTAACATAATGATGATCCCGAAAAAATAGGAGTGAAGACTGTCAAGAGGAACCATCTGAGGGATGGGTATCTCAAGCATAACAAGGGGTTGTCAGTATGCAGTTTTGATCCCCTCATTGTGTGTTGTTGGCAGAGGCTGGGAGTATGGAGAGGTGTGTGCAGTAGATACTCAGTTTTCTGATATCTGTTCTTTGAAATTATTGCCAGTAGTCTCTCATCTAACTTTCATGATTTTTATTTTATCCTTTTATTTTTTTTATTGTTTGAGAATTTTGTACACACATATAATATGTTTTGAGCAAATCCACTGATAGGACTTGACATCAATTAAGCACATGATACACAATATTTATACATAAATCTGGATTTGTCAAGTACCAGATGATAACTAAAAGCTTCTAAATAAAAAAGTCTTTCTTCATTTTCATTAAAATGGCTTGGAGCACTTAACTTGTACTTCATAGAAACATAGATTAAAACCCATAGAGAATCTTCAGCAAACTCTTGACTAGCCTTCTGCTTGTAACTATAATCTAATAATAGCTTCTTTTCATAGGTAAGGATAACGGCTCAGAGCAGTTAATTGACTTACTGATAGCTGGTAAATAGGGAAAGGAATACAAGGATATATATATATATATACTAAAAATTATCTAAACAAATATACTCCATTCATCTCTTGATGCTGTCTTTTCTCCTCACCACATAGTTACTTTAACCACTGTTCTAGTGAGCAATCTACTGTGAGAAAGCACTCTGACCAAAAATACCTGGGGAAGAAAGGGTTTATTTGGCTGACCCTTCCCCATCACAGTTCATCATCCAGGAAAGCCAGAGTTGGAACTTGGGGCAGGAACCTAGAGGCAGAAGTTGAAGCAGAGACCATGGAGGAAGACTGCTTACTCACTTGCTCCTATGGCCTGTGCTTAAGTCTGCTTTCTTACAACCCATGACCACCTACCTAGGAGTGGCCCCTCCCACAATGGGGTGAGCCCTCCTGCATCATTCAACAAGCAAGAAAATGTCTCACAGATATACCCAGAAGTCAATTAGATGAGGAAATTCCCTAAATTGAGTTCCCTCCTCCCAGGTGTGACAAGTTTACAACTGAAGCTATTCAGCACAGTCACAAAGGAAAATGAGAAGGGACCATTGTGCATCTTTGATAATAAGTAGCAGCTTTTAATGCATGGATAATTGTTTCATTGGCCAAAACTTTGTATCAGGAGACAAATGTCAAGAGAAGGTGGTAAATGTATTTTATGTGACACAGAAAAAGAGATGGGATTAGTGAGCACCCAGCTTAATCTGCCACAGCCCATCTTTCTGATCACTAAATATTCATACTATATTCCACTCTGTCATGGAAAAAGATGGTTATTCTAGACTCTGATATATCAAAATTCCACTAGTCTCAGGATTCAGATATTAGCTGTGATATTTGATTATGCACTGTTCTCATCAAATAATGAAGACAATGTTGACTGCAACTAAATTATCTGCATTTAAAAATTATTCCAATATATGAAGAAAATATATGTCTCATTGAGGAAAATTATGAGACAAAAGTTCTTTGTGGAATTAAATATTTTAAGGCTCCTATTTCTGGACTCATGCCTCTTTCTCTCACAGATGTCTAAAATCTTGTTAGGGTTTTAGTCTGCTTTCCAACAGCCTATATGCCTAGCAAGTTCTTTCCCTAATGCCCTTCAGGTCCTCTTCTTCCATTTCTCTCTTGTGTTGAACTTCCTTGGAAAACAGATGGAAGTGACTAATCCTTTACACAATCATTGTCCAGAGATGCTTTATTTAGCTGAGACGTCTCACTGGGTGCTGGTTGTCAATCATTTTATATTTGTCTTGAGTCATTGTGTTTGAATAGAAATTTTTATTAAGGCTTTATTAATAACTGAGTCAATATCATGTTATTGAGTCAACGTCACTTCCCACTACTCAAGTTTTAGAAAAAGCCAGTCACTTGGTTCTACAAACTCTGAGATCTTTGAATTCTTCCTATTCCTGTGCGTATCTACCTTCATACTAACCAGTTATTCCTGAGCTCATAGTTCTTTGACAACTCCCAAATGTAATCAGTTGCAGTTATATGTTATAAGGTGTTACATTCCAACCTAGGACATACCAAATCACTAAGCTATATTCCCAGCTCAAACACGAGTTTTGCCAAATAGATGGCGTTTTACCTTTGAGATAAGGGTCTTTGTCATTCTTTGAGCAATCATCAAGGAAATAGTTTAACTTCTAGATGTTTGTTATGGTAGTATCTTCTTGGCTGCCAACACTGGTATTTAGAGAGTAGAAAGGCTACAGTTCAGTCAGCAAAACTATAATTACATCAGTAACTCTAAACCAGAAAATATGAAAAAATATTTGATCTGACACTAGAAGACAAAAAGTTTCAGATTTACAAGCTTACTAAGTATAACAAACAGTATCTACTCACATGAAAGACTAAGGGAGAGAAAGGCTAGAGTTGCTGGCAGCCACAAGTAGAGGATTTTCCCCTCAGAATTCTCTTTCCAAACTTCTGGAGGTGTGAGATGGGGCTTTCTGGAATTCAGAAAAGTATCTAAGGGATCTAGCACCAAGATACTGGGATGTGATATACTTCTATATCCTTATGTATTCAGACAGGAAGCCTGAGATGGTTTAATGACAGTTCAGAAGTAAAAAAAAAAATGATGAAAGTAGACCCCACTTTCCTTGATTTAAGTAGTCTGGGGTTACACCACCAGAAACAGGCTAAAGATAAAGGATTGAGTCCTTTCTTCTCTTACCTTCAGGATGCCTTTAGCACTAACCCTGACAGAGCCTAACTGAAATGTTGGAAGTCTGTCCTAGCATCTTGAGAAAAAACACATCTTGTGTTGAGGGCTGAGAGATAATATCTTAGTAATCCACACGGAAAGTTAAGGATAGGTGCTTTAAGAAGTAAACTCTTAAATTTCAAAGCCTTATCCCAATAGAGATTTGATTTTGATCATGACTCAGTCTGGTACAGGAAATTTGGCTCACCAGCAAAAAAAATCAGATATTTATGTTTCTTCCCTAGCATGCTGCCACCATATTAAAAGCCTGATTTCTGAGCTGGATGTGGTGTCACTCGCCTTTAATCTCAGCACTCAGAAGGCAGAGGCGGGTAGATCTTTGTGAGATCGAGACCAGACACATCTCCATAGTGAGTTCTAGGACAGCTTGGGACTACAGGGAGACACTGTCTCAAAAATACCAAAAAAATATGAGTTTCTCAGAGAAGTAGTTGATAGTAAAGATATATGAGTAGCTATGGGGATGTTGCACATCATTTCTGGTTCACTTGCCTGAAAATCAGTGACATACACAAATATATCTGTGAGAAATGTTGGGAGGTAGAATCTTCTTATATGACCTAAGTAGGGGAAGTTAAGGTATATTATTAATAAAACAATCAGAAAAGAGTCCCATCAGTGTTCTTAGTCTCATTAATGAAAGAATTTAAGAATGGACTAAAATGGAGGCTTACGGACAATATTATTAGCATTAAAAGAAAAGCTCTCTGGGCAGTCAAACTGTAAATCTCAGCAGCTGCCTAGAGGAGGAGAATAGAGAAGAGAAAGAAATGAAACCCATGCCGTTTAAATCCAGCATGTAGGCCAGACTTGAACAACCAGCAGCCCATTGGGGAGGGAAGAGGGGAGCTTTCCAGAAAAATTAAGAAACCAAACATGTTGGGACAGCCCAAAGTGTTAGGGAAAGCATGCTTAGAAAAAGAGATTGAAAAGGAAAGAAGAGGTTACACTTCCCTGAAGAACTCACAAAAGCAGAAAGCCTTACAAACCTCCAGGCTGCTTTCAGCTCTGGCCTTAAGCAATTGCCTTAGGGGTGCAGATTCCAGGCAGGAAAAATACTCCATCTCATTAACGAGCTAATTATTCTGCTATCTTTTTAGTGTGGCTTATGTTGAACACACCTTCTTAGGGATAGTGCAATGGCCTGGTGATTCACAGGTCTGAACTGGAAGGCTGGGTCTCTACATAAGCCCTTAAAGGGACTTTCTTGCTACTATAACAGTAAGTTTCTATCATAAGTACATTTCTTCCTTGGGAAGTAGACTTTGAAATGCATTTTTCAGTTTGGTTATCTATGCTTTTATTAGTAATTCTCTGTTATTATTCAGAGCATGTGAGTCTTTCTGGCACAAATTATACTCAACAAAAGATGATGATGATGATGATGATGATGATGATGATGATGATGGCTAGTTATTTCTCAGGAACTTTTATTTGCATTTTACACATTCTGATGTTTAATAATCACAAAAGTCTAATGAAGTAGACCTGATCATTATTGCTATTTTATAGATAGATAAACTGACATGTAGAAATCTACAAGCTAAATTAACGTAAAATAATGTGTGGAGCTGAATTTTCAATAAACCATCCTATCAAAATTTAGGCCATTCCTTATGTTTCACAAGTTGCAGGAAAGAACACAATGTTCATTTAAATTGTAAACATTTGACTAATAAAAAGACTGTATCTTCACCCTGAAGGACTATTGGCAGTTAATGGTTGTTGGGGAAAGGTAAGCATTACTTCATTGGTGGAGTCATTGTTTAGTTGCTCTTGTTCCAATAAATAATACCCCACCTATGCTAGAGCAAAAAACTCTAATTAAAGTCAATGGTCACTGTACTAGTTACTTTCATCTTGCTGTGATACATACCATCACCAAAGTCAACTTATAAAAGAAAGAGTTTATTTTGGCTTACTGTTCCAGGGGCATAAGAGTCCACCATGGCAAGGAGGCATGGCAGCAAGAGGTAAGCACAGGGGCAAGAGCTGAAAGCTGAGAGCTCACTGCTCATGGCTTCAATCAGAACACAAAGCATAGAGAATAAACTGGAAGTGGGGCAAGGCTATGACCTCTCAAAGCCCACCCTCATTCCAGCAATGCCATACTTCCTAAAGATTCCCTGAACTTCTAAAACAGCACCACCAACTGGGTGCTAGTACAACTGAACCAAATGTTCAAATACTTGAGTCTATGGGGGATATTTCTCTTTCAAACCATTACAGTTGCACACAAAATGAATATAGGAGGAGGAATCATTGGAAAGAAAGGTTTCAGTGGAAGAAAGAGTGGGACAAGAGGGAATGAAGGAGAATTACAAAATTAGGAATACAAACAAAAAAATTAAAATAAAGGAATACAAAGGAGAGAATAATTAATTATGGTGTGACATAAAGACAAATAGGCTGTTTCTTTTACTACTATATGAGTCTATTAGATTATTCTGTGCTCCATTTTATTTAACATGCAAATATCAACAATGTCATAGTCATTTCCCCCATCAAGTCCTCAGGAACTGACATGATTGAAGAGGACAGGATTTTTTCTCCATTGATCCATAAAGGAATTCACACTACCTGCTTTTTAAGTTCAGAAAATATTTGTTGTGCTATAAATTCCTTAAAATTAATAAGAACCTTGGGGGATTTTGTTTATCAAGAAAACATCCTCACAATTTCAACCCAAGTCAGAGGAGGATGCTTTTCTTGTGTAACAGACAAGAAGAAAACTCTCTTTTAAGTTTACTGTGACCCAATTCTATTTGTTAAAAAACAAATACCAGCTATACCCTTAAGCAATTTATTGAGGGTTTCAATATTAAATTTAAAAATGAGTGCAAAGAAGATCAAAAGAATCAAGAATAAGAAGTTGAATGCTTTCATACGGATTAGAGTTGAAAAAAATCTATGGAAATCAATGTAGGAAGATGAAAAAATGTCACCTCAGATGGTCAGCGATGACTCCAAAGATGACTTTCCTGTAATCGATGATGAGTCTTTGAGGTTATAAACAGATTGTCCTTGGGGAGAGAAGAATAAAGTATCATTCCAAGATAGAGGTGACTTGCTGTTTCCAAGCCTGTTTTCATCAGCTCAGAACACATTTTCTAGCCTTCTGTGGACAGATGGCTTCTTGACTTACAAAGGAGTTGTAGTGTCATAAATCCACCCTAAATTGAAAAATGTTACAGCAAAATGGGTTTAGTTCACTTACTTAGTGACCAACATAGTTTAGAAACATGGTGTACTGTAGGATGTCGTTTGTTTTCCCTGGTGATTGCATGCTGAGTGGAAGCTGTGTTTCATTCGTATTCTCTATGAATGTTGCACTGTGTGTCATAACCTGGGAAAATATTGAAATACAAAACTATAAGAATAATGTCTGCTACCACCTATTACTATCATATCACTATATAATTGAAGAATTTTCAGTGAAACCATCATAAACTAGAGGCCATGTAAATGTGGTTCAGGATGAGGTGGGTACTGCTCTAGAAAATATTAAACAGAAAAGACTAGAAAAAAATCTCAAGGAGAGCCAGGAGTGGTGGCTTATACCTGAAATGCTATCTCTTTAGACAGGAGAATGACACAGATTAGCTCCTTCACCAGGACTCAGTGTGTCTATCATGAAAACTTTGACTAGATTTGATCCTAACAATGCACTGAAGTATGCTTCAACTGTCATCCTCTATTCCAATTCTGATTTTCTTTAGTTCTCATAGACACATCTTTATTTGAAGATATTTATAGATGTATGAATGCATATTGGTTTACTTTCTGTTTCTCCACAGGAGGATCAAATGAAAAAAAAAAAAACCAGAAGATTTGTTCTGTTTACCTATATATCCTCAATATTTGGAACACGATAGGAATTTAATAAAATTTGTGGAATGGATAAACAGCTTGAGCAGAGAGCATTGACTGAGTAAAACCAAGATTGTTTCCTGTTTATAAAGCTCCACTAAATGCGATATCCCATGTATTAAATTCCTGCTTATGAGAATGGCTATCTGCCTTAAAATAGAGAAGAACTAAAGTTAAAGCACAACTCTTAAAGTTTTAAGAGTGAAAATCAGACTTTTAAAAATTACATTTTATTATATAAGATTCTGTCTTCAGTGAGAATCAAAAATGCTGTGGATCATCTTTCCAATGCATATGACAAAGAAACAAATTTGCCCTTTCAAAGAAAGCACAGACACCAGATAATTTTTACCTAATATGTCTTACTCACTGTCTTCCAATTATTCCTATCTCCTATTTTAAGCCATACATCTACTCACAGCAAAAGTATCAGAGATTCCCCACAATCAGAGCCTCTCTTGAAAAGTAAATAAAAGGGAAATAGAAAAAGGAGTTTGAATGAATAAATTTATTAAACCTGTTGACTTATTTTCAATAAACTCACATGCGTTTGATTTTGGCACAATGTATTTTTACATTATGAAAATAAATCAGGTAGGGGCAGATAGAATTTCCAGATTTTCTTTGTACTTCTTTTTTCCCTTTTAATTGTTATTTAATCATGCATTAGTTACTTTTTCAATCACTATTATAAAGCCTTTACTGCATACTGTCAAAGGCGATGGTGAATGAAATCTAATTTTTTATTAGAACAGCTATCCAAAACAAATAAGAGGAATTAATTAAAAGACATGATGTTTTTCAAGAGGTTTGATTCTTATTAAGAAAGTAAAATCATTAAAAATATATTCCAATGGTTGTTATGGAAACGGATAGAATTAGAGTCTGCAAAGAGGAGACTGATGTTTCAAATATTATACCATGAGGAAAATTACATTACTGTGCAGCTTAAAGAAGTATATTAACTCTAATTGTATAGTTACTGAACGATGTCAAAACATGATTATTCACAATAGTAATAATTGATCTAAAATGTACCTACATGGAGAAATCTTTCCCTCTAAGGATTAAAGTTACAAGATCATATTCATAGATGTTCTTTACCAAAATGTGTTACATCTACCTGCTTTATTTAAATATAAATTAAATTTTGAGTATCTCAAAAAGATGTTGAATTCTTGGTAGTTAATACTAATATCTGGATACATTCAAAACGCACTTGTTTAGAAATATTTCATTATCTAAGAACCAACAGGTGCAATGCTATGTAGCTGAAAAGGAGATGTCCATGTATGCCTGTGGGATTGAGATGCTTTGGCTGTTTCCACTCACAGACAACACCAATGACAGAAATTTCTTCTTTGTCCTTGATCTTATGAGAATGTGGTTAGCTTTATACAAAGGAAGGAAACAAGGAGAATTGACTGGAAATTTGTTCATTTAGATTGGTTTTGCCTCACAAACAAATATTATTGCCTCACAATAAATATAATATCTGAGGTAGGCGGATCTTTGTGTGTTTGAGGCCAGCCTGGTCTACATAGTGAGTTCCAGGACAGCTGGGGCTACAAGGAGACCCTGTCTCAAAAAAGACAAAGAAAAAATAATAATATCTGGAAATAAATGGAACCAATTTATTTAAGGGCAGAAAATCTTTTTTTAAGTAGCAATCTTCCTCAAAAGCTGAATGGGATAAAGAAATTGAGATTCTTATATAAATTGATATCTCAAAGAACAATAACGAATACTATGATATTATAAACCTGTTGACTTATTTTCAATAAACTCACATGCATTTGATTTTAATGTGTTTAAATGACTATGATATACTAGAGTTTAGACATGTAGTCTAAAAATGTCATGGTAATTCTGAAACCAGGTATGGCAGTTTTGATTATCCAATCAGGAAAATAAAACGAAGATTAGAGAAATGGCAGAACAGAAACCCCAAGTCCTAAATCTTTCCATTGTCTGGGTATTTCATAGAGAATATTTTTTTTCTGGTGTATAATAGACAGTCTCTTGCATAATATGACATGACTTTTCATAACCTGGAACAAGTCTGCTGACTCACTTTCTACTATACAAGTTTCTTATGTCCATATCAAGCAATATACTACATTGAATTACCTGAGTAAAGAATTATGTAGTCTTCTTTTTAAATTTTTATTTATTTTCATTTTATGTGTATGAGTTTATCACCTGCATGTATGTAAGTGTACCAGTGTCATGCAATACCCAAGGAGGTCAGAAGAGGGTGTGGAATACTCTGGAACTGGAGTTAGGGATGGTTGTTAGCTACCATATGGGTGCTGAGAATTGAACTTGAATCTTCTGCAAGAATAGCCAGTGCTCTTAAACACTGAGCCATCTCTCCAGCCCCAGATTTACGTAGTCTTCATATGCATATGTTGAAATTTCAATTTTGAATGATAGGACTATCTATCATCATGCAACAAAATAGGGGTAAATGTATAATCAAGGAAATAAATAGCATATTTTCATTTGAAAATATTTGAATTATAATAATCCCATTTAGAAAGTAATTTTAAAGGCTCAGGGAATATCATAAGGAAGGGGTAGAAACATTGTAAGAGCCAGAGGAGCAAGAACCCTGCTGCTACTTAACTCATTCTAGACATGTTAGGCATACTACACCAATGAAATCTCCACTACATGGTGGGCTACAAGATCTTCATAATGACAAATCCAGTCAACATGCCAAGGTAGAAGGGGGAAATTTCATGGGATCCCAACTCTAGATGAAGAGTTATAGGCAGTAATTGATGCTGAGGGAGGGAGAATCACTTTTCTCCAGGAACTAGCTCCCTGAGAGGCTATCTAATCCCAAGTGGGCAGCCCTAAACACAGGTACGTACATATGAGCACCAGTAAATATATGTATATTTATAAATGTATTCATGTCTAAGTAACAATAGTAATTAAAGAAGAGTACAAGAAGTTGGAAGGCAAGACCAGCCATTCCAGTCAAATCAATGAGCTTCAGGTTTAGTGAGAGACCCTTTCTCAAAAAAATAACATGGAGACCAATCAAGGAAGGACACTCGATGTCAAATTCCGTGTTCCACTCTCATGGGTATGCTCATCCACATGTGCAAGCACACATGTATTCATACATGCATACACACATACACACAGATGAAGTATCTTTATGATTATCTATGTGTCAAACACTATATTAAATAAGAAATATATAATATTTTGTGGTTTTTACATTTTATTGGCATGTATTCATTTGATGTAGTTCTGAGTTTCATGGTCATGTTCATACAAGTATATCTTCATATTCCCCATCCGTAACAGCTATACTCTCTTGCTTACCCTTCTCTCCTCTTATTTGTTAACTTTGTTCCTCTAGGTAGTTACCTGACTATTTTCATGTCATATATAGACACATGATTTTGTGTAACTATATACAACCTAGGAACCACAAATGAAAAACAATTGTGACATTTGTCTTTTTTCTATGTATGTTTTTGTTGAATTTTTGTGCATTTCATACAAAAATAATCTTAATCATCTTTAAACCCACTCCCCCTTCATCAGCCACTCATATATACACTTGATTTCATGCATTCTGTCATATGTTAAGGTCTATAGAGTCACGTTTGTGTACCCAGGTGTCCCTTGTTGCAAGTTCATCCACTGGGGTCTAATGATCAACTCTCCCTCTCCCAGGAGTAATCATCCGCCAATTGTTCCTTGCCTAAAATTGGGGCCTGAAATAAAATTCTACTGTGGAATATTCAGTATTTTTTAAAGACATAGGTCTCATCCTCAAGGACTCTTTGAAGAAAAACATATAAATAAATAAGTCAAGAGTAAGGTGAGGATTAAATAGTGTTAGAGGAGCCCCCAGATAGACACACAATACTTATGTGAGGTTTCAGATGTTCACAGAGACCAGGAATACTTGATAAGATGTAAGGAGAGTAGGGGGTGACTAGGAGGGATGGGGAGAGATATCTTATAACTTTATATAAATTATCTGTCATGTATAAAATGAATTGTCATACTGTATTCTGTTCACATTGAAAGACATCTTACCCATTTTCTGTTGTTATGTAGAAGGAGCTACCTTTAGGAGCTACATTATAGAAATATTCTAATACTTTCAACAGATAACAGTGTTCAAATTTATTCAGTCTCAATATTTGACATGTACTCTTAAAATAGACATTCTAAACCAACACTTCTAAGAGTTTATTGGTTCCACTGCGAGAATGATAGGACTTTCTAGTTGAACATGGATGAGGAGTCATATGTTAAATTATATTGTTTGGAGGTTGGTGTGATAGCTCAATTAAGTGCTTCCATTGCAAGCATGAGGACCTGAGTTCCATCCCTAGAACTCACATCATAAAAGAGCCAGGTGTCAAAGCATGCACTTGTAATTCTAGTGCTGGGGCCATAGACACAGGCAGATCCTTGATACTTGATGTCTAGCCTGGGCTAATTATTGAATGTCATGCCAATGCAACATACTGTCTCAAAAAAAAAGTGGTTGTGGACAGAACCTGAAAAATGACAGTTACTGTTGTCCTCTGGCCTCCACATGCATGTGTAAGCACAACCACACAAACACATGCACTTGCATGCACAAGAGTGCATGTAAACACAGCAAACAAATAATGACAATAATATTTAAAAACACGTTGGAAAGGAAAAAAATCATGTAAGTCTACATGTATTTGCTCACAACAAAAGAATTGGAGAAATAAAACAGCAAAAGTTAATACTGATTAGGTACATTCAGTACACACTGTAACCATGATCACCAGGTATCAGTAACTCATTTACTCCCCTTCGCATCATTTTGAGAACCGTACAAACCCTACTTTATAAAGGAAAGAGGTAAGGAATTTGAAACCGTTTCCACCATCAATAAATGTGATTCTAGAGTCTGTGTTCTAAGACATACTTTCATGCAAAAAAATAATGCAATCAGGAGAAGATAAAAAAACATTTCCTTAATGAGCAGTAGATTTAAATCTAATCATTATTTAACTAATTCTAGTTAAACATTTATAGTTTCCTAATATAAATATTCTATTTGTAAGATGTTTAATATATCTTAGTGATATGCAGTTCTCAAAGGTAGATATCACATTGCCTATTTTACAGACATGAAACTTGGTTTTGGTTGATTAGATACATATCAGATAACATAGGTATGTAAAAATAAGCTTAAGGTAATAGATTGCATGAGGCTGGAGAGATGGCTCCATGGATAAGACTACTGACTGCTCTTGCAGAGGACCTGGGTTTGATTCATAGTTCCAGGGGGATTCGAAGCCCTTTTCTGACCTCCATGGCATGCATGACACAGGTGCACTCACATACATGCAGACAATATACTTGTACACATAAAATAAAAATAATAAATGAAATATTTCTTTAAAAGATAGATAGATGACACATAAATCTACAATGGATGGTTAACTACCCCCAGGGTAGCAGTAATCAACCACTTCGTTTCTGGAGGAAAGTGTAACATTATTCAATAGATTTACATTTTTAGGATTAATTTGTTTCAAATGTTAATACAATGTCTTCCAGCAAAATATGTTCAACATAGGAAATAAATTCCTGAAGTTTAAAAGCCAAAATCCACCTCTAAGTTGATGACTGTTAAATTGCTTTTATATCACCATAGTAATTACCAACTGTAATTATTAGGTGAAATAATCCACAAGTTCAGCTTTGTGATTCCACATTAAGAAGCCCAGCAACTCAAACACAGATAGAGGACTAAGACACCATGTTTCTACGTATCTGGTGCAGCCTTCAGGAATAAAATTCAATTTAACAATCCAGTAATTCTTTAAAGATAAGGAAGAAATAGCTTTCGCGCTGCAGTTTTCAACTTGTCAACTTCCACAGGCACATTTTGCCAAACAAATTTTATTACATATATTGTGATGAGACAGCAAATAAAAATCAGTTGTTGAGGGTTGAGTCATTTCACCTGTGAAAATTAGAAAAAGTAGCCCCATTCGGTGGGTATAATGCTGCTGGTATTGTTACTGCCTTTCAATATGTGTAGGTTTAAAAGTGTAACTATACACACAGCTGTATTATTAGTGCATAGAACCTTATCTGTAACTGTGTTTTCTATGCAAGCTTGTCATTCATTGTATATTACTTTACTAGGCTTCACAAATTCTGCATGTTTTACAGATTAAGTTTTACTGGTGACATCCTGGAAAGACTGTTGGTACCACTTTCCAAATCGAAGATGCTCACTTCATATCTCTGTGTCATATTTTGTTAACTTTTGCAGTTTTGAAACTTTACCAGCATTTTTGTATCTCTGCACATGCTCTGTGATCACTGATATTAGTCTCAAAAATATTTCTGGATGCACAATCCTCATCCACCCCAGTCAGCAAGTAAGTATTTAATATGTACAGTCCCACTGCACCATGGACCCAGTCACCCTTCTGAATGTCCTCAATTCTCTGAGACACCATCATACTGAGAGGAAGTCTGTAGTTGAACTAATTTCCAAGGGTTCAAAGAGAGGAAAAATCTTAGATCTACACTTTTTACCACTTTAAACAAATATTTTTATTGACTCTGAAAATTTCATACAATTTTTTTATCATATTCAGACCCACACCTATATTGCCACCTTACTAGGCTATCAACCTCACATCCTCTACTATTACTGTTTTTTTAAAGGCCTATCCAGTCTAATTAATTTCCTCAAATACACTTGGGTGTGTGTCCATCCCCTGGAGCCTGGTTAACCTGTCCTAGGTCATAAACTTGAAGAAAATTAACTCTCCTCTCCAAGTAACTATCGGTTGCCTTTAGTTCCTTATCCAGGGCTGGGGCTTCTTGTCTACCTCCTTCAGCCAAGCTGGTATTTTGTCTTGCTTGAGACCATGCAGGTTTTGTGCACGCTGTCAAAGAACAACGGGTTGGTGTAGTGTGTGAAGCTGTTTCCTTGAATACACCTCTGACCTTACAAGCTTCCTGAGACTTGTGAGAAGACGATGCAGATTTCCGTTTAGGACTGAGAACATAGCAGGCTCTTATCTCTTTATATTGACCAGCTGTGGGTCTTTGTGTTAATCACCATCTACTACAACAAGAAGCTTTTCTGGTGAGTGTTGAGAGATTCACTAATCTGTGTATAGCAATAAGTCATTAGAATTTGGCTTAATCCTATGTAGATTTAGCAGAATAATAGAAGGTTGGCCCCTATAGCCTGTGACCGGTCTAGGAAATTCCATTTAAACTCTTTCTTTTAAACAGTTACTTTATTATTTTTTAGTTAGCACACTAAAAAGGGTTTATTATTGCATTTTCATACATATATGTCATTATGCTTTGCTATACTCACCCCATTACTCTGCTTTGTCCCTTTTCTGACTTCCCTTGCTGTGCCTCCTAAATAATCCCTTTAACTTTCATGTCCCTTTACATTTCATGTCATATATAGTTTTATAGAGATTAGACAGATGAGAGAAGATCTGGGATATCACTGCATTCTCTCTCTCCCCTTCAATATCCACCCCCCATGGCTCCTTACCAGTTTCCCAGCCTCTATGGATTTACCACTTGAAGCACACATATCTAAACTTTCAAAGATATCATCCACTTAAGGAAGAAAATATGTGACATTTGTCTTTCTGGGTTTGAATTACCTCAGTCAACACGACTGTTTCCAGTTCCATCCTTTTACCTGTGAAAATGGATGAACAGGTACTCCTATAATAGGATATAGAGTCTTTGAGTCTATGCTCAAGTGTAACATGGCTGGATCATGTGCCAGATCAATTTTTAGTTTTGTGAGGAACCTCCACACTGATTTCCATAGTAGATTAACCAGTTTGTACTTTCACCAGCAATGAATAAGCCTTCCTTTTTCCCCACATTCTTGCTAAAATTTGTAATTGTCTGTTTTTTAGATCTTAGTCATTCTGACTAAGATGAAATCTCAAAGTAGTTTTAATTTGCAGTTCCCTGATGGGTAAATACTTTGAACAGTAATAAAAATATCTCTCAGTTATTTGCATATCATCTTTTGAGAAATCTCTACTTAGGTCCTTGCTCCAGTTTTTAATTAAGTTGTTTGTTTTTATATTTCATTTTTTTAGTTCTAGATTAAAAACCTCTGTCAGATATATAACCAGCAAAGAAATTTTTCCCATTATGTAGGCTGCTTCATCATTAGATGATGGTGTCCTTTGCTATCCCGAAGCTTTTTAGTTTCATGCGGTCCCATTTGTCAAATAGTTGCCCTAATATCTGAGCTCTTGGCATCCTTTTCAAAAAGTTATTTCTAGTACCTATAAGTCCTAGCCTATTCCGTAGTTTCTCCTCCGTCATAATCAGGGTATCTTATGTGGAGGTTCTTGATCTATTTGGAATTAATTTTTATGCAAGGTGAGAGGATCTAATTTCATTCTTCAACACGTAGCTGTCCAATTTGACAAGTACCACTTCAGAACATGTCTTTTCTCCAATGTGTGTATTTGGCCCCTTTATCAAAATCTGGTGCCTATATGTGTGTGGGCTTAAATCTGGGTCTCAATTATATTCTGATGTTTTTGTCAACACCATGCTGTTTTATTGCTATAGTTCTGTAGTATAATTTGAAATCAGGGGTAATGATGCCTCCAACTCTTTT
Source organism: Nannospalax galili (assembly GCF_000622305.1). NCBI lineage: Eukaryota > Metazoa > Chordata > Mammalia > Rodentia > Spalacidae > Nannospalax > Nannospalax galili. The sequence goes on from NW_008350535.1 coordinate 1,320,934, forward strand.
TCTGCTGTTAAGGATTATTTTAACTATCCTGAGTTTTTGTTTCCATGTAAGATTTGAGATTATTTTTTCAGTTTCTGTGAAGGATTGTGTTGGGAGATTTAATGAGGATTATATTGACTCTACAGGTTTCACATCTCTGTTTTAAATCAAGATTTAGAAATTATTAACCTTATTTAAGAAAGCATGTCAAAAGTCCAGATAGACCACAAGGAAATAATTTTCATATGAACTCAGAGCAATGGTGATTATGCAATTTCATTCCAGACAAAATCTCAGTGGATAAGAAACACCAATTTTCCCTGAGGAACTGTTGGCAACCAGTGGCTTCTGGGAGCAGGAAGAGTTAGTCTCTTCCAAAGATGTGACTCTTAGTAGGTTGATCAGGCTCCAGTGGATGGACCCACAGAGAAGGACATTTGAGGACACAAATTAGACTCTATATGCCTTATTATATATGCAATAATGAAAACTATAAAAATTCAGTAAAAGAAAAGCAAATTGACTTTTAAAGGCAAGGCCTCTTGAATAATCAGCTAGCCAAACTGAGAAGAGAAATGAAAAGTTCATAAAGGAAGTTAAAAGTGATATTCTAGTGAAGACACAAAGGAAAAGAAAGAAAAGCTATGCTCTTGTTGATGGAGATGCAGTTTTAGTGATCTGGACAGAAAAGTCAAACTAGGCCTAATACTCACTTAAGCTAAAACTGAAGCTCCACTTCTCATAAACAGCAGAGGAAGCATACTGTGGCCCCCATCTCGTTACAGCACCCTGATCGCCTTCTTAAGCTCTTGCTTATATGGAGAAACACACTACTATTTCCAGATGTGCAGCACAGTATCCACTGGGGTCCATGGTTCAGGAGGAACTAGACTCTGCAGTCCAGATTGGACTAGAACTCACTAGTTAGACCGGCCTCCATTCTCATGCCTCAACTTCCAAAATGCCTGGATTACAGGTGTGAGCCACAACATCTGGCTAACAAATCCATTCCCTAAATCTTCTATAGATAGTGATTTCTCTGAGTGATCTAGGAACAGATAAGTTGAAAACCTTCTCAAAAGAGCTCATCGCTCCGGGTACAGTTAAGCACATTAATAATGCTTGGAAGGAAGTAAAAGACCAAATCATAGGAGATTGGAAGAGGTTGATTTCAATCTCCACTGGTGACTTTGAAGGGATCAAGACATCAGGGGGAAAAAATAGCTTCAACTGTGGTAGAAACAGGAAGTAAACCAAAATTAGAAGTGGACTTTGAAGATGTGATTATTTCAACCTCATGAAAGAACCTGAGTCTGTGAGGAGTTTGTATAGCTGAAGGTTATATAACAAGAAACACTATCTGACAGGAGATACCTCCCTTCCTGTTGTTGGCCAGGGTAGTCCAAGAGACTCCACAAATTACACAGACTATTGCCAAAACCCTTGGTTGCCTCCAAGAGCTTGAAAGTAAGACCATACTGATGAAGACAAGCATACTTCAGACACAGGACTTGGAGCAATGGAGCTGGAATTGACCTGGGAACCACCTCCCTGAAGGCTAGCTGTAATAGTTTTGAAGAATACTATGCAAGCTGCTAAAAGAGACCATCAATAGAAGGCCCAACCCCAGCTTTAAGGCCTAATAATACAGCAAACTATATTGTGGCTGTAATGGCACTTTTATCTTGGGGGTAATCAAGAGCTACATATTTGGACTCTAAGCCCACTAAATTGGAGGGAGCTCGTGTGTGGCACTGTAAACATAGCCAAATACACCTGGCTGGAGAGATCATAGAACTTAGAGAAAACCCTAAAACTGTCGCATCCCTAGAGAAAAGTAATTTCTTAGTATATGCTAAATATGGATCCTTTTATTTACAGACAAGTATGTCAGTCAGTCACCACATATCAAAGAAGCTTCTTTCACAACAGACAGAGACATTTACAAAATTCTACAGCTTGTCACACACAGAGATTAAGTGTCTGTGAAATGTCCACCCTAAGTGACACATCTACAATGGACTCTCTAAACCTAAGGCTTATGGAATCTAGTAGACAAAGGGGTAGAGAGAATACTAACGCACCTTTCAACTCTCATCAATGAAGCTCCTCATACAACAGAGGGCAATGAGCACAAAGGGTCACAAATGGTCAAAGCATAGAAAATAAGAGTCTGCAGTGTGAGTCCTTAGGACTCCCACATTAAACTTCATCTACCCAGGACTCAGAGATCATTTTGTAACAGGGAACAGAAACATAGTAAAAGCCACAGGAGGAGGTGCATAACCATATGAATATAGAGTCTTAAGGGCTCCTAGGAATGTGTGTATGTGAACTTACAGCAGTGGTGACAACATACAAACACAAGGAGACAAAAACCCAGCATAGAACTATGGAAATGGGCCGTAGTCCCCAATCTTAGTCAAAGAACTATTGGGCAACTGATTACTGCTGGGTGAGGAAGAGCTGATCTTTTTTAAGGGAGTGACTCTAGGTAGACTGACTAGACCACAGTGGTTAAATGTGCACTGAAGGACATCAGGGGACACTAACTTGACTTAATATACGTTAATATAAATGACAGAATGCATGAAATCCAGTGGGGAGCTATAGGAGGGTACCCAAGGGGAAGGGGTATAAATATGATTAAGATGTCTTATCTAATCCCTAAAAAGATTTTAGGGTTACCTCTTCAAAGGGGGGCGAATGTTACAGTAGCAAATGCCCCAATAAAAGGAAGGAAGGAAGGAAGGAAGGAAGGAAGGAAGGAAGGAAGGAAGGAAGGAAAGAAGGAAGGAA